>NC_083342.1:75115083-75415251 GCF_019175385.1 Lycium barbarum | reverse complement strand
GCAATGTTCAGGGTATGGTGATAGGGTTGTTAGTGCAAGAGCCCGTGATTTCATTACTTTGAACCCTCCATAATTCTTTGGGTCAAAACCGGAGGAGGATCCCCAGGACTTTATTGATGGTATGCTAAGGACGCTCCGGTTGATACATGCTTCAGACACTGAGTCGGTAGAGCTAGCGTCATATAGATTGAGAGATGTCTCGATCCAGTGGTATACAGTATGGATGGCTTCACGGGGAGCCAATGCACCTCCCCCGATATGGCAAGAGTTTGTTGATGCTTTTCTCCGTCATTATATGCCTCCAGAAGTTCGGCGAGCAAGGGCCGATAAATTCTTGAACTTGAGGCAAGGAAGCATGAGTGCCCTAGAGTATAGCCTCCGTTTTAACTCTTTGACCAGGTATGCTTCGGCCATGGTAGCAGAAATGGGCGACAGGGTACACCGATTTGTAAAGGGCCTTGGGCCCAATCTGATGGACAAATGCTTGACTACGTCCCTTCAGGACGGTATGGATATTGCACGCATTCAGGCACATGCTCAGAACTTAGAGGAAACCCTACAGCAGCGGAGAAGTGAACATGAACAGGATAGGGGACATAGCAAGAGGGCCAGATCTTCGGGCCCAATAAGTGAGTCCAGAGGCGGACACAGGTAACAGTTCCCTAGAAATTCGAGCTATTCTACGACCGGTGCACCTTCACGATTTTCAAGCCAGAGCCTTGATAGATCTACTCATCCCGGGCCGAGTCAGAGTTATTCGGGGTCCCAGTTTAGATGTGATTCGGGCCAGTCAAGGCCACCTATACCACGATGTTCCCAGTGTGGGAAGTCGCATTGGGGTCAATGCCGATTGGGTTCAGATGGTTGCTATTTATGTGGTTGACCAGGCCAGATTATGCGTGATTGCCCCTCAGTACATGGTAGAGGTAGGACCCAACCATCAGGGTCGGTAGCCGGATCTTCGGCATCTGTGCGCCCTACGGGGCCAGATACGCATGCGCCAGTCGGCCATGGTAGAGGTAGAGGCAGAGCTCCCAGTACTAGCGGTCCTCAGCACCGTATTTATGCTTTGGCTGGACGCCAAGATCTTGAGTCTTCTCCTGACGTGATCACATGTATAATATCGGTATTCTCTCATGATGTATATGCTTTGATTGATCCGGGATCCACATTATCATATGTTACTCCATATATTACGGGTCGATTTATAATTGAGCCGGAGTCTATCAAACCTTTTGAGGTGTCTACACCCGTGGGTGAATCGGTAATAGCTAGCCGAGTATATAGGAATTGTGTGATTGTGATTTGTGATCGCCGTACTATGATTGATTTGCATGAGCTAGAAATGGTAGATTTTGATGTCATTATGGGCATGGATTGGTTGGCTTCTTGTTATGCCAACGTTGATTGCCGGATGAAGGTGGTTTATTTCCAGTTTCCGGGAGAACCAGTGTTAGAATGTAAAGGAAATACGGCATCACCAAAAGGTAGGTTTATTTCCTATCTAAAGGAAAGGAAAATGATCACAAAAGGGTGCATTTATCATCTAGTGCGAGTTCAAGATGTAGAAGCTGAATCGCCGACTCTTCAGTCAGTTCCCATAGTGAACGAATTTCCGGATGTGTTCCCGGAAGAGCTTCCAGGCCTTCCTCCCGAACGGGAGATTGATTTTTCCATTGATGTGTTGCCAGGCACCACACCTATATCTATTCCTCCATATAGAATGGCACCCACAGAATTGAAAGAGTTGAAGGAGCAATTGAAGGACTTGCTTGATAAAGGCTTCATTAGGCCTCGTTCATCCCCGTGGGGAGCACCCGTATTGTTCGGCCGAAAGAAAGATGGCTCCCTGAGAATGTGCATTGATTATAGGCAATTGAATAAAGTAACGATTAAGAATAAATATCCTCTCCCAAGGATTGATGACTTGTTTGATCAATTGCAAGACGCCAAATGGTTTTCAAAGATTGATTTGAGGTCCGGGTATCATCAAGTGAGAGTTAGGGAGAAATATATCCCCAAGACAGCCTTCAGAACGAGATATGGTTATTTTGAATTCTGGGTGATGTCATTTGGGCTAACTAATGCGCCAGCGGTATTTATGGATTTGATGAATAATGTGTTCAGGTCCTTTCTGGACTTATCTGTAATCGTATTCATTGATGATATTTTGGTGTATTCTAGATTCGAAGTAGAACATGCGGATCATTTGCGTATTGTCCTTGGAGTTCTTCGAACTCGAGAGTTGTTTGCAAAGTTTTCCAAATGTGAGTTCTGGTTGAACTCAGTGGAATTTTTAGGGCATATTGTGGCAGTCGATGGTATTCGAGTGGATAGTCAAAAGATTGAGGCCGTGAAAACTTGGCCAAGACCCACAACTCCTACAGAGGTTCGTAGCTTTCTGGGCTTAGCAGGTTATTATAGGAGATTCTTTGAAGGTTTTTCCTCTATTTCTGCACCACTCACAAAGTTGACACAGAAATCAGCCAAGTTTCAATGGACAGATGCTTGCGAACGTAGTTTCCAAGCATTAAAGGGTCGATTGACTTCTGCCCCAGTTCTGACACTTCCAGAGGGATTGGAAGGATACGTTGTGTATTGCGACGCTTCAGGTGTTGGGCTAGGCTGTGTGTTGATGCAACATGGCAAGGTGATTGCGTATGCTTCAAGGCAATTGCGAAAACATGAGCAGAATTATCCTACCCATGACTTAGAATTGGCCGCGTTGGCCCATGCATTAAAGATATGGAGACATTACTTATATGGTGTCCACGTGGATATTTACACCGATCATAAGAGTCTTCACTACATCTTCAAGCAGAAAGAGTTGAATTTGCGGCAACGACGATGGCTAGAGTTGCTAAAAGACTATGATGTTGAAATCCTGTACCACCCCAGAAAGGCAAATGTTGTGGCTGATGCTCTTAGCCGTAGGTCGATGGGAAGTCTAAGTGATGTACGACCAGAAAAGAAAGAGATGGCCCGTGAGTTTCAACAGTTAGCTAGCCTAGGAGTCCGAGTAGTGGACTCAGGTAGCAGCGGAGCTACTATTCAGAATTCGGCAGTTTCATCGCTAGTAGCGGAAGTAAAAGAGCGACAATACGAGGATCCCATCCTAATGCAGTACAGAGATACACTCCCTCAGAAAGAGGAGTCATCATTTGATATTTCAGGAGACGGAGTTCTCCAATGCCGAGGCAGATAATGTGTCCCTGATGTGGCAGGTCTACGCCACCGGATTTTGAGAGAAGCTCATAGTTCCCGTTATTCTGTTCATCCCGGAGCGACGAAGATTTATCATGATCTTAAGTCTATATATTGGTGGAATGGGATGAAGAAAGATATAGCAGAATTCGTAGCTCAGTGTCCTAATTGCCAACAAGTGAAGATTGAACACCAAAAGTCGGGTGGATTGTTGTAAGCTATAGAAATCCCAACTTGGAAGTGGGAAGTGATTAACATGGACTTCATTTCAGGCTTACCCCGTTCTCGACGTAAGTATGATTCCATATGGGTGATTGTGGATAGACTCACCAAGTCAGCTCATTTCTTGCTAGTCAGGACGACCTATGAGGCAGAAGATTATGCGAAGCTTTATCTTAAAGAGATAGTAAAACTCCATGGCGTCCCGTTATCTATTATCTCCGACAGAGGGACTCAGTTTACAGCTAAGATTTGGAGGACTTTCCAAGAGGGTTTAGGGACCCGAGCTAGCCTTAGCACAGCATTTCATCCCCAGACCGATGGACAAGCTGAACGTACTATTCAGACTCTTGAGGATATGCTACGAGCATGTAAGATAGATTTTGGAGGGAATTGGGATGATCATTTGCCACTCATTGAATTTGCTTACAATAATAGTTATCATTCCAGCATTCAAATGGCGCCATATGAATATTTATATGGGCGAAAGTGTAGATCCCCAATTGGGTGGTTTGAAACCGAAGAAACTAAATTGATAGGGCCAGACTTGGTCCAGCAAGCTATAGAGAAGGTCAAGCTTATACAAGATCGGTTGTTAGCAGCCCAAAGTCGTCAGAAATCCTATGCAAATAATCGTCGAAGTGACTTGGAGTTCAAAGTGAAGGATTGGGTATTCTTGAAAGTGTCGCCAATGAAAAGCGTTATGAGATTTGGCAAAAAGGGGAAGCTTAGTCCCCGGTATATTGGACCATATGAGATTGTGCGCAAAATAGGCAAAGTGGCCTATGAGTTGGAACTACCTCCGGAATTGGAGTCAGTCCATCAAGTATTCCATGTCTCGATGCTCCGGAAATGTATTGGAGATCCCACTAGGATCGTCCCAGTAAACGATGTGCAAGTGACAGAGAAATTGACTTATGAAGAGGTACCCATTGCCATATTAGACAGGCAAGTACAGAGGCTTAGAAACAAAGAGGTGGCCTCGGTTAAGGTTCTATGGAGAAGCAGTAAACGAGAGGAGATGACATGGGAAGCAGAAAAAAATATGCGATCCAAATACCCACATTTATTTCAGTCCTTGAAAGAAGCCCAAGATGAGACGTCAAGATCATAAGGTATGTATATTTCCTTTTATGCTTTTGGGTCATGTGTGGCCAAAAGTTTTTATGTTGTTACGTTGTGGCCCTATGTGGCGTCGATATTATGGGTTGTTGTGGCAGGATGGTAGCGCCATATTAAGGGGAACTCTGGCGAAGTTTTTTTTTGTAGAATTTCCCGAGACTTTTACATTTGAGGACGAATGTTCCTAAGGGGGGAAGAATGTTACACCTCGGAAAATTTCCCGTTGGTACGCAAGTAAATGAACTAGTGATATGTGCGAGGAGTGCGAGTGTATAATGTTTCATGAGCAATGTGCGTATATGGACGAGAATGATTAGAATGAAAAGTCGAGAAATGTGAAAAGTTGAAAGTTGGCAAAACTGCCCAGTGGTCGTAAAGTGCAAAATACGGACCGTAAAATGGAATACGGTCACTGGCAGTCGTAAAGTGGCATGCAAAAACTTCAACTTTCTGCCAGTCAAGTAAATGGTTAAAAACGACCTGGTGGACGGACCGTAAAGTGTTTTACGGCCACGTAAACCATGGTCGTAAATCACCATGCATGCAGCCAAAGTTTCTGGTTCTGCTTAGGGTTAAAGACGACCACGAGGGACGGTCCGTAAACTGGAATACGGACCGTAAACCTCCATGGATGACCACTGTTCACCTCAGCACAGATTTTCAATTCATTAAATATGAGGACCAAGACTTGTTTTAATTCATTACAACATTACACCACTTCTCTCTAAAACCTCTCTCTACATTTATTAGACAAGTTTTCAAGGATATTTAAGGATCAACAACATAAAACAAGGTGAATCAAGAGTAAGAACATTATCAAAGATCATCTAGGTCAAGAAATCCTAATGGAGAAAAACTAGGGTTTTGCTGAAAGTGGAGTATTATTAACCAAAGCTTGTTCCTACAACTTCTAAGGTAAGATTCATGATTTTTACATGATGTTTAAGGTATTGAAGAGTTGAAATACATGGATTGTAGAAAATATGGTCAAGTAGGTCATGAATGATGAATAGTGACATTTTGAGGAATAGTTTGAATTGAATCATGAATGTTGTTGTGTTGTGATATGAATGCATTATAAATGGTACTAAGATCATGAACTAGACACTTTAGACGAATGGACGAAGTTGGATGTTATGACCATGAATATGGGTAATCAGAGGCAAATTAAGGAATCTAAATAATGTGGATAAAGTGAATGACTAATGGCCATTGTTATGATATTAATGAAGGTATAGACGCTAGCATTGGAAGGAAGCGTGCAAGTGTAGAATAGTCCGACGAAAAGGTATGTAAGGCTAACCCTTCTTTCATAAGGCATGGTTCCTTGGCCAAACTCTTAAATCCTCTATATGAGTATGTTGTATTCAGACGATTGACACTCCGAGCTCATAAGCTCACGATCCTCGATATGTGCTACGATTGTACTATGCACCCCATATGACGGGTAAGCATAAGATATAGATGTAGCGAAAATGATGATGACAGTGATGACGATGATAATAATA
Organism: Lycium barbarum; assembly: GCF_019175385.1. Classification (NCBI taxonomy): domain Eukaryota; kingdom Viridiplantae; phylum Streptophyta; class Magnoliopsida; order Solanales; family Solanaceae; genus Lycium; species Lycium barbarum. The sequence goes on along the minus strand of NC_083342.1, from coordinate 75,409,198 downwards.
ATGATGTTAAAGGTACCTCCGGGCTACTATACTTACATGTGCCTATGAAGGGCTATAATGACACCCCGAGCTTATAACGCCGGGTAGGATATATGTATATGAATATGTATAAAGTATATATACGATTACGAAACGCGCGCACACATCTGCAGATGGTACGGATAACCCTGAAGCCTTGGTAGGGCCAGTCATCATTAACCTTGAGCCTTGGTTGGCCAAGTATGTATGAAACACCGATCCTAAGAGGTCGGGTATGCTATGTAAATGCTATGTATATGAAATGACTATGTATATAATATGAATATGAATATGAATGTGATAAGACTATGTATAAGAATACGAGTAAGGACATGTATACGAATATGAGCACAAGTATGGTAAGAGTACTATTATGGAATACGGATGATGACGTAGGTGTACACATACGTATGAGAAATGGAAAGTCCTACGAAAGGCAGGTAAGCGCTATGACGATGATATTATTGTCTCCCCCCCTCCTATGCTGTTTCATATGTTGTTCATGATGCTTATTTATCGATGTTGCTCATGCTTTACATACTCAGTACATTCTTCGTACTGACGTCCTTTTGTTTGTGGACGCTGCGTCACGCCAGCAGGTGCACAGGGAGACAGACTTGATCCATAGCTGCCTATTCCGAGATTACATAGAGAGCTCCATTTCCTTCGGAGCCATATCTTTTGGGTACTCATTCTTTTGTGTATATAATTATGGGCATAGCGGGGTCCTGTCCCGCTCATGTGGTATGTTATACTCTTCTTAGAGGCTCGTAGTCACGTGTATATGGTTAGATATGTCCGGCCTTGTCGGCCTATATTTTGTATGTCATTTTGTTGGCCTCGTCGGCCTCTATACATTGTTGTGGTACAGATGCCTATGATGATTAAAGATGTTGTTGTCCAAAAGGGACTAGTTGACGAATGAATGGAAATGCATGTATAATTATGTGGCTCACCTAGATGTAAGCATAAGAGTAAGCTAAAAGGGTGCCCGGTTAGGCTAGCACCGGGTGCTCGTCGCGGCCCCGAGTCGGGTCGTGACAACTACAATATCATGAAAGGCTACACAAGACATATAGAACACTATCCTCATATGAAACATCAAAAAGTAAGATACTACAATATCATGACCAAGATATATCAATAGTTTTCAATATCTACTATTTCCACGTAGCATCAAGCCAATAACAATAGAATAAGATAAGTCACAACACAACGGGGTGGCTAACCCCAATCACCCAATAGGGCCCAACCTTAGACAATATCCAACCCAACCTCATATCCGAAGATTTACATGCTTTCTCCGACAATATTGTCTAAATATATGTTTCACTAAACGAAGTCTCACCATAGGGTAAACCGTTACCTACTTGGAAGGCCGAACAACAGTATCACCTACAATCATCCCTTAGCCTTTCATTTCCTTTGATCCTGGAGATCAAGAAAGACTAAGCATATTCAAATCATGGAATAAGGAATTCTATCCTTAATTCAATGTTTAGGGAAGCGAACTCAACCAACAATCATGATTTAGAAGCCTAGAAAGAATATTCTTTAAGCCCACTTTAATCTTCAATCACTTAATGAACTACCAAGATGAAGGGATTCTAAGATGATTAGGGATAATGGAATAGAAAAGGAATTAGAAGGATTTTCCACCAAGAATCTTCAAGAATACCCTAGATTTGCTCCCTATAGCTCAGATTTCGGAATAGTAATAAATGAGGGACTAAGGGATTTTAATACACAATTAATGAAATAGACCAGGCCCGATACCGTAACAAGGAAAGCGGGACTGCTGTAGCGGTCCTTCCTCGACGGTCTGCCTCCAAAAGCACTTGGTTGCCATAGCGGCCAGTACCACCGCTATGGCGGTAATGGTGCCGCCCAGGCGGACACCAACAAAGAATTTCCTAAAAATAATCTCAATCGCAATCCGAAATCCCGACTAATACTTGAGGCCATCTGCTCACAAACCACATACACAGACACACAAAAAAACACACTGCGAATGCGTTTGCGGCCTCGAAATTCCCAACGGAGGTCTTGTTAACCGAGTCAACCCCCGATACCTTAATTCCAACTCCCAACCCAAGTGCCAAAATGCACCCGAGTGCATTGGGAACCAAACTAAATATGGACACAAGTTCCAAATGACCATCCAGACCTCTCGAAATTGACGGATTTCTGAAAAAGGTACGTTTACCCAAAAGTCAACCTTGAGTCAACTCTTTTTGGATTGAAGCCAAATTTCCCAAAAAGCAACTCAAATTAAATCTGAACATCTCTAGAAACGCATCAACGGTCCCCTCTAATCAAAAGTGAGCTAACAAGCTCAAATAAAGGTCAAAGAGCACCGAAAAGACTATACCGACCAAGCGAGTCGTTACACTTTTCCATGTCCAATTTGATATCCACATTAGCTGGTTTTTCCCTCTTTCTAATATCAGTAACTATCTCATGAGTCAACAACAAATTCTTAATAATATTTCTCACTTTCACAAAACCAGATTCATTTTGAAATATCAAAGATGATAATACTCCTTCAAGTCTATCATTAACTACCCTAGACACTAATTTATTGATGAAGTTCCTGAGACTTATGGGTCTCATGTATGAGAATGTGTTGATTATTGCCTTCTTAGGTAAAAAAACCATGTTTTTATAAGTGATAGACTTTGGTAAACTATTACCTTCGAAAAAATCCTTCACTAGATCATGTACATCTGTGCCAACTATCTCCCAACAGCTTTGATAAAACACTCCTGATAATCCATCTGGACCATAAGCACTATCAACAGATAAAGCAAAAACAACTGCTTTTGTTTCCTCCATGGAAGGTAATGTACAAAGTGCCATTGTTAGAACATTGTCCGGTAAGCTAAAACTGTGGCTTTTTCCTCCTAACCAAATTGTCTTCTGTAAGAGAAATCAAGTCTAAAGTATATAGCCAATCACCTTCAGTATTTTAAATTCTCTTTATTTGAAGGTTTTTCCTCCTCTCATTAACCAAGTTATGGGAGAAACTAGTGTTTCTATCTCCCTCTATCTACCAAGTTATACCTGTTTTTTTGTCTCTAATATTCCTCCTCATAGTGCAGATACTTCTTGAACTAAATGTGTGCCTTATGTAAGACCATCCTATTCTCAACACTGGGATCTTCCTCAAATAAACTCTCCTTAATCTTCACGATATCTTCTCTATGGGTCAATTGCTTGAAAACGTTTCAAAAAATCAACTTTCTCTACTTAGATAATGCCCCTTTTACATTCTTGATCTTGTGTTTAAAGACATTAAAAGCATCACCTATGAATTCAGTCTTCCAATTCTGTCTGACCACTTCCAAGAATGAATCATTTTTAGTCCAAAACTTTAAAAACCTAAAGGGCTTAATGAATTGTAAAGCTTGTTCTCTAGTGCTTAAACGCATTGGTGCATGATTTGAACCAGTTCCGGATAGGTGCTGCATTCCTAATTATCCAAACCAGTTTTGAAATTGCTGGTTCACAAAAATTCTATCTAGTCTTTTGAAAATACAATCTTCACCTGCCCTGCCATTCCATCATGTAAATGAACTACCTTTAAATCCCACCTCTGTCAATTCACATAAATTAACATAAAAAGTAAAATCTTCATATTCAGGAGGATATATAGGCAATCCACCAATGTTTTCTTCCTTATTCATAATCATATTAAGTCCCCTCCTACTGGCCATGTTAATGGTCAAACTGTATATGTTGTCCCAAAGATCAAGTCTTTTAGTTGCCTCACATTTTGCATATATAACAATGTTGTTATCATGAATCTATTCAAATCATGAAGAAAGATCTTGAGAGTGATATGTTGTTATGAGTTCATCAAAATTTCTGCATCCACTCTATCATCTGTGAAAAACTAGATTTTACCACTGAAATTATAAGCTGCAATCTTCATGCCTAATCTCTCTTTATGTTGCTGGATGTGTCTAGCATTTTGAAAGGTTCTAGAGGTGCCACCAAAAATAATATACGATGCCTATGTAACATTTGAACCCTATGAAATGTTCGTTAGGCATTAACTGATATACTATTCCATAGAAGAGACTTAATCATCATTTAACATTAGATTTAGAAACTGCCCTCTTTGGAAGAACCCTGGTGGGTTGTACAGTATATGCAAAATCATTCTTCTTGGATTTTCTATTACCCTCCATGCTTGATTTTAGAGAAATATCAGCTTGCCTTTCTACTTCTGTTAATTGTTGAGCTATATCACTCTTTCTCACCATTGTTGTTATCTTTTGGCCTTTCTCCAATGTTCCTATATCATATGATACTAATGTATGCAAGACTTCATTTGGATAACCCTTTCTCTTTAGTGCAATATGTTGTTGTGTAATATCACCTATCTAAATTATAGCAGCACTTCCTGGTTCTTGTACTGTGTTGAGCTCACTGGACTTTTCCACACTACTAGTTGGCTCAATAGGCTTTGCTACACTAGTAACTACTAGTTGGAGGATATGTAGCAATAGTTGGATCATTATTACAGTTATCCTCAGCTATATTGTGAGGTTTTTCCTCCTTACTCCTCTCATGATCTACACCTTTGGTTACCTCTTCTACCACTTCATGAGAATCTGCGACCCCCTTCTGATAAACTTCAAGCACATTATCCTGATTCTGCTTTTGACTACTATTTCAATGGTATTAGTTACTAGCATCTCAGTAGATTTGTCCACTAATAGTAATTCTGACTTATCCGTCTGAGAAATCACATTTTCGTCTTCAAACTCAAAATTTTCACTAGAAGTCACTCCTTCACTATCTGTACCTCACCCTCTTTTATTCTTTCACTCCACAACTTGCCCTGCTGAGAATTCTGACTTTCCTGAATATCAATCACTGGAACTACTTCAAAAATTCTTATAGCCTGAACAGATGCATTATCACTGATGGTTTCTTCTACCAACTGTTTTATCTCTTCCTTATTGCTAGAACTTGCTTTTTCCTTAGGATCAATACTCTTTTGCTTGAGGTCTTCATCTGCATTGCTCTAAGAGTTTTGGTTCTCAACGACATCACAATATTTTGTTTTATAATATCCTCTTCAGTGTTTTGTTGTTGATCTTTACTCATCTACTAGGATACTGGCTGATCAACCTCTGTAGGTGCTCCATACTTGTTATGGACCTGACTGTGGAATCATTATTAGCTGTACTCTCATCCTTGTTGGAAATCACTGTTTCATTTGTAAAGTTTCCCTTCGCCTTCCAATTATCTAGATCACCTACAATTTTACCACTAGACAAAATTCTAGCATTGAATTTTCTACCATTATTCCTTGCATAATACATTTTTGGCCCCTTATATTGTTGTTTTTATGGATCGTTTGCCTTTTGTTGGATCCCTTCTATACCTTGTTGTTGCAATTTATTTGCACCCATGTTTTGTTGTGTCACTTCATCATTCACTTTCTTGTTTTCTTTATCAACGATTTCCTGCTTCTCTTGATGTCACAACCCAATATCCCAATGTGCTGTGAGGGCACCTGCCCTAGCCCGTAGGCTAACCTAAGTAAAAGATAAAGTTATTCAATATAAATTAAAAGTGAAATTCAAAGAGATCAAATTATAAGTCAATAATAAGTCTCATAACTCAATAAAGTAAGAAAGTCTAAGTCATACATCTCCCCAAAACCTGGAAGTCATAAATATAAGTGCTATTAAATTCGAAATACAAGTCTGGACACTAACAACATGCCTGTCATATTCTACCATATGATTCATCAATAAAAATGCCAGTCATATCCGATGAAATATGAAATGAGTATGCGTACAATCATATAATTTTATATTATCATGCCAAAGCCAAAAGATAGTTCCTTTTTCATAATTTAGACGAGAGTGGGGTGATGAATGCACAATGAATCAATTATCAAAAGTATTCAACAAATATGGCTATCACAAGCCCATTTCATCAACAACAAGCCAATCAAGTAGATCTAGAAACTACAAACTATTCCCATATGCTTGTAATTCTTTATTTCACACGATTATACCATTTTCATCAATTTATCCAAAACATGGCACCAGTACCCACACAAGTGCTCGTCACCTCATGAGTATGGGACCCCAATTCTCCATTACTCTCATAAATTACATTAGCCAACACAAACACTTCATAAAGAGTCTAGTAAGTCTCAACTTGCCTTAACTATGAAGCCCGAAAAGTTAATCCACGACGCTACCCTTCCTTTGAGCTTCCGAACGAGCCCAATCTGTTCAAATATGGTATCTATGTAATAATACAAATCTGTAGCACTCATATTTATACACTAAATATTTTAGGTCCCAAAAACCAATCCCGAGCCCTGATAGGTAAAATTGTATTTTAATCACAAAATGATCTTACCCATAGTATAAATAGCAAGAATCTCGAAAATTATTGAGATCTGATCACAAATCGACCTTTAATTTGATAATTTACATGAAAGCCCATTTCCATGGAAAACCCCAATTTCTAAGTTCAAGAAATGAAATAAATCGCTAAATAAGGAGTGAAATCATGGGGAAATACTTAGATTAAGGTTAGAATCTTACCCTCGAGAAAAATCTTGAAGAACACCCTTGAAATCACCCAATTCCAAGCTCGTTCATTCCCAAAATTGATTTATGAACAATGAGGTTCGAAGTGGGATTTAATTTTGTCGAGATCCCAAATGCTCTTTGCGAACATGAGGCCCAGCTCTGAACGCGGTCGACCCAGCCCATCGCGATCGCAATGAACCAACATGACAGGACCCAGTCCCCATCAACCCTCCCGAACGCGAGCCACTGGCAGAATTTCGTGAATGAGACCCCAAAATCAGATTTTTCTAGTTTTACCCATTTTTTGATCCAACACCCGAAACTCATCCAGAACCTCTGAGACACAAATCAAATATGCATTTTGGTCATAAAACACGCTTCTACCTCGCTTGCGCACTCAAAACATCGAAAAGAGGTCGTCTTGACCCGATATTGATTGTGGTCAACTCCAAATTCTTCACTTGAAAACCCTCAGGACCCAAACCAATGACTCGACTAAGTCATAAATTACATTATGGACCTAATGGAATCAATGAAACTTTGATACGGACTCATTTACCTTCGATGTTGACTTTGGTCAAACTTCTTCATTCATTTAACCTAAGACTTCCAATTTTACTAAAATTGATTCGGAACTTAGCCGATTGTCGCAAAAACCGTGCCACCCATCCTCACAAGTCATAAATACCAATATGAAACTACGGGAAGGATTTTTGGGGAAAACAAGTCCAAAATCGCAAACAACAAATGGGTCGTTATATCAGATACGACTTAAATAAGCATTCGTCCTCAAATGGTAAAGAAGAGGAAATACCTGAAATCTCAAAAAGCTGGGGATATGTAGTCTGCATATTAGACATGGTCTCCTACGTAGCCTCCTTAACCGGACGATGACTCCATAGCACTTTCACTGAATCTATTTCCTTTGATCTCGACTTTCTGACCTGCCCATCCAATATATCTACCAGCTCCTCCTCGAAAGCGAGATTCTGATCAAATAAAACCAAATTCCACTAAATCACGTGAAAACCGTCCGAATGATACTTCTCCAACATTGAAATATGAAAAACTAGGTGAACACCTGACAAACTAGGAAGTGAAGCCAACTCATTGGCTACCTCACAAATATGTTAAACAATCTTAAATGGGCCAATATACCTCGAGCTCAACTTACTCTTCTTCCCGAACCTCATCACGTGCCTCATGGGTGAAACTTTCAACAGAACCCGCTCTCTAACCATGAACTTTAACTCGCAAACTTTTTGATCTGCGTAACTCTTTTGCCTACTACGTGTCATGAGAAGCCTCTCCCGAATCAACGTAGCCTTATCCAAGGAATCCCTCAACAAATCTGTACCCACATGGCCTAACCTAAAAAGCATCAAACCAACCAATCGGAGAGAGACACCTCCTACCATATGGTTCCTCGAATGGTGCCATCTCAATACTTGAATAATAACTATTTTTCGTAACGACTAGGTCGGTCGTTTTGAGAACCGATACTCTATTTTGCATGTCATCCATTCTAGAAGCTCCGTAATAATTATTTTGCTTTTCTTGCAAAATATAAGTCAAACAGATATCCTTTTGTTCACTTTAGAAGAAGTTTCATTTTGTAAATCCCAATATTTAATTTTTTGGATTAATTGATTATTTAGGAAAACGTACTCTGATTGGCGATCTGAAGATTTTGTTAGAATTGCAATATTATTTATGACCTATAGAAATTGACGGAGCTAATTTTAGGATTCATTTGGTTGGTTTTTGATGATTAAGTTGGTTTCAGTATTTAATATGCTTATTTATGGTGAAAAGATGATCACGGGAAGAAAATTCAAAATTTGTTGGTTCTGTTAGCTTCATATTGTCGTTTATGACTTGGGAGAATAGAACACTCGACTCGCGAAGCTTTTGGATGAGTTTTGGGTAAGGAAAATGATATTTTGGAAATAAGTTAAGAAATGAAGAAGTTTAACCAAAGTCAACCCTGAGGGTAAATGAGTCTTTATCAAAGTTTCACCCATTCCATTAGGTCTAGAATGCGATTTATGACTTAGCTGAGTCATTGGTTCGGTTTTCGAGAGGTTTGGGTGTGACTTAGGTGGTTGGTTGAGAAACTAGCTTTCGAGATGATTTGGAGTTGACCACGGTCAACATCGGGTCAATACAGTCCTGTTTGGATGTTTTCAAAGTTCGAGCAAGTTCATATGATGATTTTGGACTTGTCCACAAATTTTGATTATATTCCGATGAGTTTCGGATAGGTTTGGGTTGTATGGTGTTTACTTTTTATTTCAAAATTATTTTAAGCAAAAAGGGTACCATATTGAGAAAATAAACTTTTATTTGTGTTTCGACTGAACTAGTAGATCCGTATTGTAATTTCGGAACTATACCAACAAGAATCGTTGTGTTTCGACATCGTATCAGGGAGATATGGCCATATCTTACTAAAAATGCACTACTGGTATTCTGATGTAAAAAAGAAAAAAAAAAGATTGGCCTTCTCAATCATGACACGTGGCGTCATGATCGTGATGAAGGAAAATGCCTGGACATTGTATAAATCGAGCAGTCTAAAAGATTCAGTATTTTGAGCATATTTTAAGTTCTAGAGCTCTGTTTAAGGTGATTTTCACGGCGTTGTTCTCATATCCATGAGGGGGTAACTATCTAACCTTTATTTTGGTGTTTCCCCATAAATATTTCGTTGGTTATCATTTTTATCCATGTTTAGATTGCAAAAATTAGGGTTTCGAACCCAAAAAGTTGAAAAGTGGTAAACCATGGATTTGAGGATCAAGATGAATGCTTTTCGAATTCGTTTTCTGGATTTAGACTAATTAAGCTTGGATAAACCAATTTTGCAATAAAAAATTGTAGTTTTGCTCTTAGGGGCTCAGGATTACCTTTTTGGGTTCCGAATTAAAATATAGCAATAGAGTATCATTGGACTTGTTTAAACTTGTAGAGTTCTATTTTGACTATATTGGACCCAATTTTGCAGCGAAATTATAGTTTTGACCTTCGAGGCTCGGGTTTAGGTTTTGGACCTGAATTCTTTTTATGGTATTATAGTTATCCTTAGAAACATGTGTTAACGTAGAATTCATAGTTTGATAGACTTTGCTCATTCGGAGATGCCTTGGAAGAGGAAGGGTAAGGGAAAGGTTTGAGTGTTCATTGCTCCCACTCAGCTTTCAAAATAGGTTACGATTTACTCCTTTCGACTCCAATTGGAGTGCGTATTTTGCCTATGAATTCTGAAGGGGTATTGGGTGTGATGAGTGTCCCACCTTAGTGATTACAATGAGCACTTAGGTGGGTACCGGTGTATATTGGTAGGTAGTTAGAATGACTGGGAAAGTATGTTGAGCCTTCGGACGTGGTTGTGGCATTAAATCTACTTAGGTTGGTATGATTGTTATTTATGTGGGCTATGATAGTCGTTGATTTGACGTATACTTGCTTGATGGAATTGATTACCTCATAGCTCCATATCTCGTGTGATTGTGAAAGGAAATGGTTCTTGGTTAGCATATGTAACTAGTTTGATGACACACATTCATTCTGGAAATTCATAATATTGTTGACATAAGATAATATGCATGTTGTACTCCTTTCCTGTTTATGTGTACATTTTGGATAAGTTGTGATACAATGGGGTATGAGGTGGTCTGAAAGGCTTGAAAAAAGGTAAAGGATGTTCTAAGATGTCTGATGCGAAATGATTTCGGACGGAGTGTTGTGAATGGTATAAAGCTGAATGGGCTAAGTACAGGTAATAAGAGCCAAATTAGGGCTTACTTCTATGGTAGTATTCCTTGTCACACTTATTATGTATCCATAATTTCATGTGGCATCTCATGCATATTACACTTGCATATGGTTGGCTCGGATTACACATCTGCAACAGATCAGTATGCTATGTTCTCACAGTACGACGGTAAAGTCGGGCGGTGTAGTGAGGTTCCCATAGTTCGGTGATAAAGTCGAGCGGAACAATGAGTGGTCACAATCTGAAGGCAAGGGACCTCGAGCGGTACAGTAGCAGGTATATGGACCTTGCGAGTCCCCCATGGGTCATGACTATATGGCATGGCCTATAGCATGCGTGTACCGGGATAGTTATTGGCCAATGCACTGCATTCATACTCTCATTATCCATCTATTTGATTATTCCTCCTATCTAATATGTGCTTATCTATTGTTACACCCCGAAAATTTTCCCGTTAAGCGTACAGTGAATAGGCTAACAAGGATATAGTGTATACGAGGTTGTGGAGACGAGTGGTAACGTTCATTTGATTGGTATCGAGGTGTTGAACAATTGTTAAGAAGGTCCCGTAAGGATCGGATATTAAACGAAGTGACAAAATAAGACTCAGTGAACTGGCAAATTATACGGTAGGTTATACGGACCGTATAATGGTTTTACGGCCGTATAATGAACCGTTAAAGTGTCACAAAAAGAAGTTGAGGAAAAGTGGGTTTTACGGTAGATTATACGGACCGTATAAAATTATACGGCCCGTCAAATGAACCGTCAAGTTGACACAGAAAGGGGTGATCACTGAGTCAGTTTTACGGTCAATTATACGGACCGTATAATGGCATCAGGACTGGTTTTGTATTTATAAAAATATGATCCAAGTTCATTTTTATTATTTCTCCTTCTCACTACACGACCCAATCTCTCTCTAGAAACTTCCAAACACTTCCAAAGCAAGAATTCAAGTGAAAATCAAGATCAATAACACCCAAGTTCATGAAATCAAGAGTGTGAAACTCCTCATAGTTCATCTAAGTCAAGGAATTCCAAAGAAGGTGGAACTAGGGTTTTGTCTAAGTGAAGTATTTCAGCTCAAGACTTGTTCAACCATCATCCAAGGTGAGTTTTATGATCAATTCATGTTGTTTAAGGTATTGGAAGGCTTAGATACTTGAAATGTAGAAGAACATAGAAAGTAGGTCATTACTGAGTGAATAGTGATATAATTGAATGATAGTGGAATTGAATCATGAAAGTTGAAGAGTTGTGATTATGAATACGTTATAATGATGTTCATATCATGAAATAAGTATTAAATGCGTGAAAACACAAAGATGAGTTATAAGGAGAAATATGGGAAAATTGGAGGAAAATGGTGGATTTTGCTACATATACATAAATGATGATTGTTGATTGTGATATTGTGAGTAGTATTGTGAATGTTGGGAGTTGATATAGAACATGGGAAAAGTAGTATGAACAAAGGAAGTGTTGCCCAATTTTTCCTAGAATTATCGATGCGCTCTTGTAGTCAATTAACCAATGTTAATTCGAATTCTCTCATGAAGGTAATGACGTGATATCGAAGGAGAACAAGTGAGCGATAGCTTAGTTAAACGACCAAGGTATGTGAGGCTAGTCCTTTCCTTCTAACGGCATGAATCCTATGGTGCAAACTCTTTATCCTCTTCATGAGTTCCCATTTTCCGGAAAGTTAAAAGCCTATATTCATAAATGTCTATATAAGATAAGAGATACGGTATGATGATGCTATATTGATAATGATGTTATTTATTTCCTACACTCACCTTATGTGCTAGTTCCTTCAAGGTGAGGCAGAATGTCAGTAATGGCTACATAATGAGATCGAGGGATCACGACCTTACGTCACCCCGATAGAGTAAAGCTGATCTTGAGCCTTCTGCACGTACTATGATAAGATAAGCATATGATGATAAGCATATTACTATAAGTATTTTATGATAAGCATGACATGAGCATTTCACACCGTGCCTAGTTGGCTGGGCAGTCACCGCCAAGGCGGGCAGCTATACGGATACACCATGACCTTATGGCATGGGCAGACACCACTAGTGGGCAGCATGAGATGGTACCCCGGACACGGGAGGCCCTCCCGCGGGCTAATGTTATTGTTTATCACACCGTTCCGACATGGACGGGCAGCTTACATATTATGCGTATATGACATGATGATGAGTATGAGTAAGACAGCATGCATTACTTCCCTTATGATTGTCATTCAGATCCAGAGGTTTCATATTGATGTTCTCATTATATTATTGATGTGTTTCTTCATTTTTTATGCCTCTCATACTCAGTACAATATTCGTACTGACGTCCGTTTTCTTTGGACGCTGTGTTCATGCCCACAGGTAGACAGGGAGGTGAGCTTGGCCAAGATCCTCAGTAGCTGTCAGCTGATAGAGAGCACTCCATCGTTCGGAGGTGCTTATGGTTATTCTTTTGGTACACATGTATATTTTGGGCACGACGGAGTCTTGTTCCGTCTATATATACAGTATGTCAGTAGAGGCTCGTAGATACACAGTGTGGGTTAGATGGTCTCACAAGATGTTATTACATATATATATATATATATATATATATATATATATATATATATATATATATATATTATTTTGATAGCCGGGAGGCAAATGAATATAAATCATTTATGTTTCTATACAAAATATGTCTTCTTATACTTTCATGTATAAAAATTTGCAAAAGAGCATTAAATGAGTAAGATGAGTAGTAGAGCGAGCGGTGCTCGGTAGCTAGCTCCGGGTACCCGTCGCGGCCCCTAGTTGGGTCGTGACAGAAGTGGTATCAGAGCAGTTCGTCCTAGGAAGTGTCTACGAGCCGTGTCTAGTAGAGTCTTGTTTATGGTGTGTTGCGCGCCACGCTAATAAACAAGAGGCTACCGGGCATTTAGGAAAATGACCATCCTTCTTCTCATGAGATCGTACGATAGAGCCATGCCTAAGATTACATCCTTCCTAAAAGTGTGTTATGGTTTCAGAAAAATGCCGCCAAAGGGAAAAGCTACCGCCACCCAGAAGGGCAAGGCTACGACAAAAAGGCGGGCAGAACGAGAGCTTCCGATGAATGTAGAGGAAGGTGAATCGCAAAATGAGGCAGTGTCCGATGTAGAAGAGCAAGGAGGAGCCTCAGCTCCAATTCCTCCACCGGGTGCTTCGGGTCAAAAAGTATCCGAGGCCATACATTTATTGACACAATTGGTTGCCGCTCAGGCACAACGACAGAATGCTGGCCCAAGTGATCGTTCAGCTAGTACGAGGGCTCGTGATTTTATGACCTTAAATCCACTGGAATTCTTTGGGTCGAAGCCGGATGAAGATCCGCAAAACTTCATTGATGAAATTTTGAGGACCTTAAAGATTATTCATGCCTCCGAGACCGAATCCGTGGAGTTGGCCTCTTATAGATTCCACGATGTGGCGGTGTTATGGTACAAAAATTGGATGGCATCAAGAGGAGAGAATGCACCACCTTCCGTTTGGCAAGAATTTGTGGATGCCTTTATTCGTCATTACTTGCCACCCGAGGTCCGCCGAGCTAGAGCGGACAGGTTCTTGAATTTAAAGTAAGGAAGCATGAGTGCCCGAGAGTATAGTATGAAATTCAATTCTTTGGCTAGGTATGCTCCAACTATGGTGGCCGACATGGAAGACCGGGTCTATAGATTTGTGAGCGGTTTGGGGCCACACTTGTTTAGAGATTATTTGACGGCCGATATTTCCCGGATACAGGCTCATGCTCAGAATCTTAAGGAACGACAACAGCAGCAGAGCAATGATCGTGATAATGATCGGAGACAAGGTAAGAGGGCTAGATCTATGGGAACGAGCAGTGAGTATAGAGGGGGACCGAGACAGATGCATTCTAGGAACTCAGGTCAGTCAGCGACCAGTGCGCCTCCCAGATTCTCAGACAGGAGGTTTGACCGTTCTTTTCAGTCAGGACAGGGCCATAGTTCGAGGGCCCAGATTCTCAGTTTAGGGGAGATTCTAGTCAGAGGAGACCTCCAGTACTGCGGTGCAGCCAGTGCGGCAAATTGCATTCTGGACAATGTCGTCAGGGTTCAGATGCTTGTTATGCCTGCGGGAAAGTTGGTCATATGATGAGAGATTGTCCTTCAGCGAGAGATAGGGCTGGGACTCAGCCTACAGGTTTAGCAGTGGGTTCTTCTTCAGTACGCCCGACAGCACAGATTCCCCAGACTTCAGCAGGTAGAGGTAGAGGCAGAGGGGGAACATCTACTTCAGGTGTTGTCCAGCCCCGCGTATATGCTCTAGCTGGACGACAGGATCTTGAGTCCTCCCCAGATGTTATCACAGGTACATTGGCTATATTTTCCCGTGATATATATGCTCTGATTGATCTGGGTTCTACTTTCTCATATATTACTCCGTATATTGCTGATTGTATTGGGGTGAGACCCGAGCCAATTAAACCTTTTGAGGTGTTCACTCCGGTTGGTGATCCCGTGATAGCGAGACAAGTATATAAGAATTTTGTAGTTGTTATATATGATCGTCAGACAAAAGCTGATTTAATTGAACTCGAGATGATAGAGTTTGATGTAATTATGGGTATGGATTGGTTGGCATCGTGCTATGCTAATGTTTGTTACTGGACGAAAGTAGTTCGATTCCAATTTCCAGGAGAGCCCGTACTTGAATGAAAGGGTAATACAGCTTCTCCAAAGGGTAGGTTTATTTTCTACCTTAAGGCAAGGAAGATGATAGCTAAGGGTTATATGTTCCACTTAGTTCGAGTTCATGATACCGAGGCAAAGCCACTAGCTTTTCAATCAGTTCCGGTAGTGAGTGAATTCCCAGATGTATTTCCAGATGAACTACCAGGTCTTCCTCCAGAAAGGGAAATTGATTTTGCCATTGATGTATTGCCGAACACCAAGCCCATTTCTATTCCTCCTTATTGGATGGCCCCAGCAGAATTGAAAGAGCTAAAGGCACAGTTGAAAGACTTGCTTGAGAAGGGTTTCATTAGGCTCAGTTCATCACCGTGGGGAGCACCGGTCTTGTTCGTGAGAAAGAAAGACGGTTCGCTATAAATGTGTATTGATTATAGACAGTTGAACAAAGTGACGGTAAAGAACAGATATCCCCTCCCCAGAATTGACGACTTGTTCGATCAATTGCAAGGTGCTAAGTGGTTTTCCAAAATAGATCTAAGATCGGGTTATCATCAAGTGAGAATTAGAGAAGAAGATATCCCCAAAATGGCTTTCAAGACGAGGTATGGGCACTATGAGTTCCGAGTAATGTCATTTGGGTTGACGAATGCCCCGGCGGTGTTCATGAATTTAATGAATAATGTGTTTAGACTATTCTTGGATCTCTTTGTGATAGTATTTATCGATGATATTCTGGTGTATTCTCGCACCGAATCGGAACATGCAGATCATCTAAGAATTGTTCTTGGCGTTCTTCGATCTCGGGAATTATATGCAAAGTTTTCAAAGTGCATGTTTTGGCTTAATTCTGTGGCATTCCTGGGTCATGTTGTTTCAGATGATGGCATTCGAGTCGATACTCAGAAAATTAAAGCGGTGAAGACTTGGCCAAGGCCTACATAACCCACGGAAGTTCGTAGTTTCCTTGGACTGGCAGGCTACTATAGAAGATTTGTAGAGGGCTTCTCATCTATTTCAGGTCCATTGACGAAACTAACACAGAAGTCAGCTAAATTCCAATGTAGTGATGCTTGTGAGCGTAGCTTCCAAGAGTTGAAAGATAAATTGACCTCAGCCCCAGTGTTAACACTTCCAGAAGGGTCAGATGGCTATGTCGTATATTGTGATGCTTCCGGTGTCGGAATAGGATGTGTATTGATGCAGCATGGGAAAGTTATTGCATATGCTTCGAGACAGTTGCGGAAACATGAAAGGAACTATCCAACTCATGATCTTGAAGTAGCTGCGGTTATTCATGCCTTGAAGATGTGGAGACATTATTTGTATGGTGTGCACGTCGATATTATACAGATCACAAAAGTCTTCAATACATTTTCAAGCAAAAGGAGTGGAACCTGCGGCAGAGGCGGTGGTTAGAATTGTTAAAAGATTATGATGTGAATATTTTATACCACCCCGGAAAGGCAAATGTAGTAGCAGATGCACTTAGTCGTCGATCAATGGGTAGTTTACGTGGAGTTCCTTCAGCGAAGCAAGAAATGGCTCGTGAGCTCTACCAACTATCTAATCTTGGAGTACGTGTAATGGGTTCGGGTGATGCAGGGATTAGCATCAATGACCCCACAGTTTCATCTTTGAATATAGAAGTGAAGGAACGGCAATATGAAGATTCCCAGTTAAGCCGCTACCGAGATCTATCTCATGAAAAGGAAAAGTCTCCATTTGAAGTTTCCATAGATGGGATTCTTAGATATCGGGACAGGCTATGCGTACCGGATGTGGCAAATTTGCGCCGACGGATTTTAGAGGAAGCACATTATTCCTGGTATTCTATTCATCCAGGTGCAACCAAGATGTACCATGATCTTAAATTGATCTATTGGTGGGATGGCATGAAGCGAGACATAGCAGAATTTGTGGCACAATGTCTGAATTGCCAGCAAGTAAAGGCCGAGCATCAAAAGCCAGGAGGTTTATTGCAAGCAATGGAAATTCCTACGTGGAAATGGGAAATCATTAACATGGATTTTGTTGTGGGATTACCCCGTTCACGAGGGAAGTATGATTCTATATGGGTGATCGTAGAGAGATTAACAAAAGCAGCCCATTTTCTCCCAGTAAGGATTACCTACTCAGCCGAAGATTATGCGAGGTTATATCTCAAGGAAATTGTGCGACTTCAATGAATTCCTTTGGCCATCATCACAGACAGAGAGGAACAGTTTACAGCCAAGTTTTGGAAGTCTTTACAAGAAGGTCTAGGCACTCAAGTAAAGCTTAGCACAACTTTTCACCCGCAGACTGATGGACAAGCCGAGCGCACTATTCAGACCTTAGAGGATATGCTGCGAGCATGTATGCTGGATTTCGGTGGAAGTTGGGATGATCACTTACCGCTAATTGAGTTTGCGTATAACAATAGCTATCATTCCAGCATTCAAATGGCTCCATACGAGGCCTTATATGGAAGGAAATGTAGATCTCCAGTTGGATGGTTTGAAACAGGAGAAGCACAATTGATAGGCCCCGAATTGATTCAGCAAGCGGTAGAAAAAGTTAAGGTGATCCGAGATCGATTGCTAACAGCCCAAAGCCGCCAAAAGTCTTATGCAGACAATCGCCGGTGAGACTTGGAATTTCAAGTTGGCGATTGGGTGTTCCTGAAAGTGTGACCGATGAAGGGGGTGATGAGATTTGGCAAGAAAGGGAAGTTAAGCCCTAGATACATCGGACCCTATGAAATCATTAATAAGGTGGGTCAGGCAGCTTATGAATTGAAACTGCCAACGGAGCTTGAATCGGTCCATCCAGTATTCCATGTTTCGATTCTCCGCAAGTACATTGGAGACCCAACATGTCACGACCCAACCCCGTGGGCCGTGACTAGTGCCCTAGCTGGACACCCATACACACTCACTTACCAAATCGATACATCAAGGACTTATCCGTATTCAGCATACATTACATTATACAGATACTGGAATCAGATATCGTCTTAAGCGGTCATATATAGCAGAATATCATACGGAAGCCGGCAAGGCTGGCGGAAAACACGGCGCCCAAATATATACATCCATACACACACATATTGGCCGATTCGGCCATCACAGCAAAAGGGGCCGCTTAGGACACAAATTACAGACATAACAAAACAATAATGACCCATGACCCACATATATATATGTCTACAGGCCTCTACAAACAACAACAGAAACATATGACGGGACAGGGCCCCGCCGTACCCCAAATAGTCATGTGTGTATATACAGAAACATGTACAACGAAAGATTTGTACCAAAAGTATGGGCTCCAGATCAAAGGAGCACTCCAAAGTAACAAAATATGTATCCTACACTGGCGGGTAACCAGAACGAACGTCTGCACCTGCGGGCATGAAACGCAGCCCCCGAAGAAATGGGGTCAGTACGAAATAGGTACTGAGTATGTAAAGCATGAAATATACTATCCAAAATCATAACGGAAATACGAAGTATGGAAAATGAGTATAAAAATCAATATACCAAGAAGCTGGTTTTAAAACACAAATGATGCATATATGAGAGTCGTGCATAGGGCTCAGGAACGTGGTCGCCACTCCGACACTGGCGCCACAACACATCATACTCCAGAAAGTTTCAAATCTCCGTACAATCCCGAACATATCGTATCATCATAACATATCACAACATCATAACACATCATATGCCATAACACATCATAACGCCATATATAAGCGGTACCCAGCCCTATGGCGAGGGGCTCGGGAACCGTAACACATCATACTATCGAATATAACATAGTGCGCACGATGACAAAACCGGCCCGGAACCCGACGAACGATATCATAGCAGTATGCACGAGCAGAGTAGTGAGAGACCATATGCACATAAATCAAGACACGATGGATAAGTATACAACCGACTCCTGAAGGCTCAGAAACAAGTTTCGGGTCAATCCGACTTAGTATGAGAAAGTTACGAGCGTTTGAAGTACAAAACTTTCTATAAGCGTTTCAGAAGCCATTTTTGGAAAATCAAAGCCATAATCATGTCAAAAGTCTTTTGGATATCGTCATGGATCAAATCAATTGGAACTTTGGGAATCTTATGTGCGTATCAAACATATCAAGGGCTCGATGGAACAATCGAATGTGTTAACATTTGGAAGGTCAAAACTATAGTGATATCATTTGTTTCTCAAATGCTATTCAGAAACATATTGGCCAAACTTCGGACATCATAGATACACATCATCGGACATCATGGATACATATCAAAACCATACGAAACAGCTTATGAGAAATCAAGAACGTTAGCCATCCTAGTGGTTCTAAGAATAAGAATCTTTTCGAAACCATACCTATATATATGTCATATACTTATTTCATAAGGATCGTGCCAAAGAAGAAAAGGTTAGGCGTTGCATACCTCGCTCGTCTCCTAAGCTAATCCCAAATCAAGTCTTGGGCTCCCCAAGATCTACAATAACGTCATTAATTACCAAACGTTAGCTACAAGTACTTAGAAATTCAATTCTAACTAGTACTTGTCTACATAAATTTCGGCAGCATCTTCTCTGTAAATACAACAACCCTGAGAATTCAACTCGGCCAAATTTGTCAACAACCATACCAACAATCATTTTAACAATACCAACAATCAATTTGGAACATATTCTAACATTAGTAACCCGGCACAACATTCAAAACAATCCAACCAACTTTATTCCACCCGAAACTCTACAAATGCAACAAAAGCTACAACAACACATTTCCTTCTTTCAAATTCATAAACTACAACATAAATTCATACTTTAGCAACTTCATTCTCACAACTACGTAAAACCATATTAAAATCACACAAATTCCTACAACAACCTACAACCAATTTCAATGCCGACTTGAACCATTAAACCTTCATTTGCATCATAAAGTCAACAACAACACAACTAACATACTAAGTAAAATAAATTCATCTCTCCTCCTTCATACAACAACCACACGACCACCATTCTACACACACACCCACATGGCCACACACAACACACATTATTTCCATGATTTTAATTCAATTCTACATACTACAACATATATAAACCTTCCATAACATCTACAAGAATATGAATTTTTACCTTTTTCCTTAACTTTCCACTCAACTAGAATTTTTGGAATTGCCACCAAGAGTAATTTTCTTGCTTCAACAATTATACCACGTTAAAGAGGGCCTTTGAATTAGTAGGAATACAAGGAGAATATATTTTTTGGGATCAAGATGGAAGGCTTCAATTTTTTTCTTTCTTTTTCTCTCTTGGCCGAATTGGCCTTGTTCTTGGCTCTCAAGGTTCTTTTCTCTTGAATGTTCTTGAATAAGTTGACAATAATAGTAGTCATCCCTTTTTATTTGACTTGGATTAAAATTCCCAAATGGGCCTTGGCCCATGCCTTGGCCGGCCACACTTGGGCTTTGTTTCTTTTTTGTTTTTTTTTTTGTTTTTTCCAAGCCCAATTATTCCATGGCTAATTTTTTGTAATTCATGAAACTATTTTCCAAATTTCCAATTTTGCCCTTAGCCTTCCTCAATATTTCCGGATCAATATTTTCATGAACAACTTATGTATAAAATAAGATCAAAAATATTTCCTTATCTCTTACTAGTCATAATTATCTCAAATTATCCGAAGGTGCAAAATACGGGATATAACATCCCCCCCCCCCTTTTTAAACATTCGTCCTCGAATGTTAAATTAGTCTTATAGGGCCTTACAAGCATTTCTGGGGAGTTTCTTTTTATAGACAGCACATGTAATTTATTCACCAATCAATATAACCAATTAAGGAATTTAAATTACCTGTAGGCATAGGAAACAAGTGGGGATATTTATTCTTCATCTCGTTTTCCGCTTCGCAGGTCATTTCCTCTCGGTTATTGTTCTGCCATAAGACCTTAACAGAAGGCATATCTTTGGTACGCAGTCTCCTCACCTGGCGGTCCAGGATGGCTACCGGCTGTTCTTCGTAGGACAGCTCCTCTGTTACCTGAATATCTTCTATGGGAAATATTCTGGAAGGATCGCCAATACATTTGCGGAGCATTGATACATTAAATACCGGATGTACTGCTTCCAGATCAGGTGGTAAGTCTAACTCGTAGGCAAATTTTCCTATCTTCCGAACAATCTGATAAGGCCCAATATACCTCGAACTGAGTTTTCCTTTTCTGCCGAATCTCATTTCACCCTTCATAGGTGACACTTTCAGAAATACCCAGTCACCAATCTGGAACTCCAAGTGTCGACGTAGATTGTCTGCATATGATTTCTGTCGACTCTGGGCTGCTAATAACCGTTCCCGAATGAGTTTCACTTTATCGACTGCTTGTTGGATCATATCTGAACCAATTAACTTAGTTTCACCCACATCGAACCAACCAATCGGACATCTGCATTTTCTACCATATAGGGCTTCATACGGTGCCATCTGGATGCTGGAATGATAACTATTATTATAAGCGAATTCAGTAAGCGGCAAATGATCATCCCAACTGCCTCTGAAATCAATAACACAGGCCCGTAGAATATCTTCCAGCGTCTGAATAGTACGCTCGGCCTGTCCGTCAGACTCAGGATGGAATGGGGGCTAAGACTCACCTGAGTCCCCAATCCTTGCTGAAGTGACCTCCAGAAATTAGCTGTAAACTGAGCACCTCTGTCGGATATAATAGATATAGGAACTCCGTGAAGCCTTACTATCTCTTTAATATACAACCGGGCATAATCCTCAGCCGAATAGGTGGTCCTGACCGGAAGAAAATGGGCTGATTTTTGTCAGCCTATCAACAATAACCCATATAGAATCATACCTTCGTGGAGTGCGCGGTAAACCTGTAATGAAATCCATATTAATTATTTCCCATTTCCAAGCTGGAATTTCCATTTCCTGTAACAACACACCGGGCTTTTGATGCTCGATCTTAACCTGTTGGAAATTTGGACACTGAGCAACGAACTCTGCGATGTCCCTTTTCATACCATCCCACCAATATAAACATCTGAGGTCATGGTACATTTTTGTTGATCCCGAATGAACAGAATACCGAGCATAATGTGCCTCTCCCATAATCTGTCGCCGCAGCCCTACAACGTAAGGTACACATACCCTACCTCCATATAATAATACTCCGTCAGGTGAAATCTTGAACTGGGTCTTCTCCTTATCAAGGGTTGTATCTCTGTACTGTACCAGAATAGGATCCTCGTACTGACGTCATTTTACTTCTTCCATAATAGATGATTCAGCAACTTCTCGAACAGAAACCCCAATATTTCCAGAATCGGCCAAACGGACTCCAAGACTGGCTAGTTAATGAATCTCATGAACTAATTCTTTCATTTCTTGCTGTATGTCGGTCAAGCTGCCCATAGACTTGCGGCTAAGTGCATCTGCTACAACATTGGCTTTCCCAGGATGATATAAAATGTCAACGTCATAATCTTTCAACAACTCGAGCCATCTTCTTTGCCTCAAATTCAGCTCCTTTTGCTTAAAAATGTACTGAAGGCTTTTGTGATCCGTATAAATATCAACATGAACCCCATATAAGTAATGCCGCTATATCTTCAAAGCATGAATTACCGCGGCTAGTTCCAGATCATGAGTAGGATAATTTCTGTCGTGCGGTCTGAGCTGACGGGAGGCATAGGCTATAACTCGACCATGCTGCATCAATACACAACCTATCCTAATACTGGAAGCATCACAATAAATGACATACCCGTCTGACCCCTCGGGAAGAGTTAGAACCGGAGCTGTAATCAACTTTTCCTTCAGCAACTGGAAGCTGCGTTCACAAGCATCGATCCACTGAAATTTTGCTGCCTTCTGAGTTAGCTTCGTTAATGGTGCTGCAATCGAAGCAAAATTCTCCACAAACCTCCTATAATACCCTGCTAAACCCAGAAAACTGCGTACCTCAGTCGGCGTCGTAGGCTTAGGACAATTCTTTACAGCTTCGATCTTCTGTGTATCAACCCGAATACCATCTGCTCCGACGATATGCCCTAAGAATGCCACTGAAGTTAACCAGAATTCACACTTGGAGAACTTAGCATATAATTTCTGTTGCCGGAGCGTACCGAGTACTGTCCTCAGATGATCTGAATGCTCTTCTTCTGATCGCGAATAAACCAGAATGTCATCAATAAATACAATCACGAACATGTCTAGAAATGGCCTGAATATCCAATTCATCAAATCCATAAACACTGCTGGGGCGTTGGTCAGCCCAAAAGACATTACCCTGAACTCATAATGCCCATATCGAGTCCTGAAAGCAGTATTTGGAATATCTGCCTCTCGTACCCGCACCTGATGATAGCCCGAGCGCAAATCTATCTTCGAAAAATATTTAGCACCTTGTAACTGGTAAAATAAATCATCAATCAGGGGAAGGGGATATTTATTCTTTATAGTCACCTTATTCAGCTGTCTGTAATCAATGCACATCCGCAGCGACCCATCTTTCTTTCTTACAAACAATACCGGTGCTCCCCAAGGTGACATACTGGGTCTGATGAAGCCTTTTTCTAATAAAGCCCTCAGCTGCTCATCCAATTCCTTCAGTTCTGCAGGTGCCATTCTGTAAGGAGGAATAGATATAGGCTGAGTATCTGGCAGCACATCTATCGTGAATTCTATATCCCGTTCAGGTGGAAGACCTGGAAACTCGTCCGGAAATACATCTGGAAATTCATTGACAACCAGGACTGACTGGAGAGTAGGTGTTTCTGCTTTAGTATCATGCACGCGAACCAGATGATAAATATACCCTTTCTGAATCATCTTCCTGGCCTTTAGGTATGAAATAAACTTACCCCTCGGCGATGCTGTATTTCCTGCCCATTCTATAACTGGTTCCCCTGGAAATTGGAAGCGAACTACCTTTTTCTGGCAGTCAACATTAGCATAACAAGAGGCTAACCAATCCATGCCCATAATAACATCGAATTTTGTCATATCTAATTCTACCAAATCGACCTTAGTGCAACGGCCACATATAATTACAGAACAATCCTTATATACTTGCGTCGCTATAATAAAATCTCCGACCAGTGTAGCTACCTCAAACGACCCAATCTCTCTCTAGAAACTTCCAAACACTTCCAAACCAAGAATTCAAGTGAAAATCAAGATAAATAACACCCAAGTTCATGAAATCAAGAGTGTGAAACTCCTCATAGTTCATCTATGTCAAGGAATTCCAAAGAAGGTGGAACTAGGGTTTTGTCTAAGTGAAGTATTTCAGCTCAAGACTTGTTCAACCATCATCCAAGGTGCGTTTCATGATCAATTCATGTTGTTTAAGGTATTGGAAGGCTTAGATACTTGAAATGTAGAAGAACATAGAAAGTGGGTCATTACTCAGTGAATAGTGATATAATTGAATGATAGTGGAATTGAATCATGAAAGTTGAAGAGTTGTGATTATGAATACGTTATAATGATGTTCATATCATGAAATAAGTATTAAATGCGTGAAAACTCAAAGATGAGTTATAAGGAGAAATATGGGAAAATTGGAGGAAAATGGTGCATTTTGCTAAATATACATAAATGATGATTGTTGATTGTGATATTGTGAGTAGTATTGTGAATGTTGGGAGTTGATATAGAACATGGGAAAAGTAGTATGAACAAAGGAAGTGCTGCCCAATTTTTCCTAGAATTAACGATGCGCTCTTGTAGTCAATTAACTAATGTTAATTCGAATTCCCTCATGAAGGTAACGACGTGATATCGAAGGAGAACAAGTGAGCGATAGCTTAGTTAAATGACCAAGGTATGTGAGGCTAGTCCTTTCCTTCTAACGGCATGAATCCTATGGTGCAAACTCTTTATCCTCTTCATGAGTTCCCATTTTCCGGAAAGTTAAAAGCATATATTCATAAATGTCTATATAAGATAAGAGATACGGTATGATGATGCTATATTGATAATGATGTTATTTGTTGCCTACACTCACCTTATGTGCTAGTTCCTTCAAGGTGAGGCAGAATGTCAGTAATGGCTACATAATGGGATCGGGGGATCACGACCTTACGTCACCCCGATAGAGTAAAGCTAATCTTGAGCCTTATGCACGTACTATGATAAGATAAGCATATGATGATAAGCATATTACTATAAGTATTTTATGATAAGCATGACATGAGCATTTCACACCGTGCCTAGTTGGCTGGGCAGTCACCGCCAAGGCGGGCAGCTATACGGATACACCATGACCTTATGGCATGGGCAGACACCACTAGTGGGCAGCATGAGATGGTACCCCGGACGCGGGAGGCCCTCCCGCGGGCTAATGTTATTGTTTATCACACCGTTCCGACATGGACGGGCAGCTTACATATTATGCGTATATGACATGATGATGAGTATGAGTAAGACAGCATGCATTACTTCCCTTATGATTGTCATTCAGATCCAGAGGTTTCATATTGATGTTCTCATTATATTATTGATGTGTTTCTTCATTTTTTATGCCTCTCATACTCAGTACAATATTCGTACTGACGTCCGTTTTCTTTGGACGCTGTGTTCATGCCCACAGGTAGACAGGGAGGTGAGCTTGGCCCAGATCCTCAGTAGCTATCAGCTGATAGAGAGCACTCCATTGTTCGGAGGTGCTTATGGTTATTCTTTTGGTACACATGTATATTTTGGGCACGACGGAGTCTTGTTCCGTCTATATATACAGTATGTCAGTAGAGGCTCGTAGATACACAGTGTGGGTTAGATGGTCTCACAAGATGTTATTACATAAATATATATATATATATATATATTATTTTGATGGCCGGGAGGAAAATGAATATAAAGCAGTTATGTTTCTATACAAAATATGTCTTCTTATACTTTCATGTATAAAAATTTCCAAAAGAGCATTAAATGAGTAAGATGAGTAGTAGAGCGAGCTGTGCTCGGTAGCTAGCTCCGGGTACCCGTCGCGGCCCCTAGTTGGGTCGTGACATCTATATTACCTGATTTCTTGTTAAATATATGAAGCAGGCGTAAATGGTCACAATTAAGGTATTGTAGCTTTATTGGTTCACTTGGTGTTTCTTTCTGTCTTTATACGCTTTATACGTGATACCTACCAAGTACTGTTGGTTTGTACTCATCTACACATGCTGCACTCTTTGTGGTGCAGATTGGGCTCCAAGTATGAGTAGGACCCGGAGAGCCGTGGTAACGACCTATTTGGTCGTTATTGCACTTTTGACCCATTTACCCCTGTTGACCCTTCCCCGAGCCCTGTTAGTATGATTTTGACCTGCGAGGATGAGCCACACGGTTCCTGAGGTAATCCGGCGAGTTTTATGGTGACTTATGAGAATTAGAACCTTAAAGTGAAAAACCTTTGACCGATAGTTGACTTTTGAGTAAAGGGACCTTTTTCTAAAATTCATCAATTCCATGAGTTTCGGAGGGTCGATTATGCCTTAGTGGGGTATTCAGTTCTATTCTTGAGGCACTCAGGAGCATTTTCGGCTATTAATTGGAAAGTTGGTTTTTCGTCATTAGGGGTTGACCTGGCCAAATAGACCTTAGATGGAAATTTTGAGTCAACGAATGAGTGTGTAGCGTGTTTTAATGTATATGTGCATATCTGTTTTGTATATGGGAGGTCTCGAGTGGATGTGGGGATTTTTGGTGAACTTGGTGAAAAATCAGAAGTTACTAATTTTTGATGTCTCGCCCAGCGAGACTGGGTGCGCCCCAATGGACCCGCCACCGCGAGGCTTGGTCCGCCGGTGAGGTAGTTGTGGATTCTTGTCACAACCCAACTAGAGAATTATGACGGGCACCCAGAGTTAACCGAGTACCTATAAACATACACCTTATAGTCATTTCTAGGTGGGCCATAAGCTAGCTCATATGCGTCATACTCTGCAAGAACAGGTATCACAATATAATGGCATGTTACTACGTAATCATCGGCAACCATGCCCATAAACATGAACCACCAAGGTTGTCTAAATACCATACATCAATATGTATTGACAAGGCTACGAAATATCTAGATACATGCATCGGTCTACGAGCCTCTCTCTATATATATATATAGAATACAAGAATCCATAAGGACGAGGCAGAACTTTGCCATGCCCAAGTATGTACACAAAAGAGGAGTACCAATAAGCTGCAGCTCCGGGACAACTGGAGCCTTTCTGAATCTGATAAATCTCCTAAGGGGCAGGTTCGACTATCCGTCCAAATGCGAGTATGAACGCAGCGTCCACAAGAAAGGACGTCAGTACGAATAATGTACTGAGTATGTAAGGCATGAATAATATTATAATAAGAGGCATGAAACATAATATGAAGTAAAGAGATAACCTGTACATCTGATTGCCTCTTAAGGCAGATATCATGCATGTTAATTTTAACTTTTTAAAACAACATTATAAATATATACAAGTAAACTGCCGGACCATGTAGGTATGGTGTTATGTTGCCCGGCCATATAGGTACGGTGTTGTCATCATTAGCCCGCGTCCGGGCCTCCCGCGCCTAGGGCGTAAGCTGCCCACTGCAGTGGTGTGTCTGCCCCGCCATGTAGGCACGGTGTTACTAAAATACATACATAATTATAAAGCATGCATGAAAGCTCAATTGAAAGCTACAACTCTATCGGAGTGACGTAAGGTCGGTACCCTCCAATTTATATTATGGAATAATCATCATCGCTATATCTCATCTCAAAGGAATAATTCATAAGGTGAGATCAACAACAATGAGCAATTCAAGAATGTCATGAAATAAACTCAATAATCTCATAATAGCACTAAAATTACAAGCTTTGAAACTTCTAGAAATAGAATCATTATCTTCATAAAACATAGTCATCTTTAGCGTCATAAGAAACACTTGGAATCATGAATCTCTAACATTTGGGGATAAGGACATTATGTACAAAATGTATGAATACACAAGAAAGGAGTCATGCCTTTGGAATGAAAGGGACTAGCCTTAACATACCTGATTGATCTTCTACTACTTAATTTAACGCTTATTCTCCCGCGCTCATAAATTTAAATCCAAGAGAAATTATACTACCACTAGACTTGTCGTCATATGCCTATCTCAAGTCTTTAAATCAAACTCCTTTAGAATCTGCCAAAATTCGGGTAGCATCTCCCCTGTTTATCCCTAGCCCGAAATCATAATTTCAACAACAAACACAACTACAACAACAACACCGATAACATCATCCTTAATACCAAAATACTCCATAAAACATCCCACACGATGTTTATCCAATTTCTCAACCAACAAATTCGTTACACAACTATTTAATAACTTTATCTCCATAATTAAACCTAAATCAATACCAATAAAGGAAGATTTATACCTTATTTCCGCTACAAATGTAATACCTTCACTTTCCACCTTGAGTTCAAGCCAAAACTCGCCGCAATATGATATTATAATCGCAACTATACACTGTCGGAACCTGAATTCGGAGACTATATTTAATTCACGTTAAAATTTAAGGTTTGGAAGTTGGGGGAAATTTTCAGAAATCTGGAGAGGATTGGGGATGTTTGGAATGAAAAACGAGGGGGTAATCCCCCTTTTATAATATTCTAGAGTCGACCTGCACCGACTTAAAAATTACTCAGCGCGTTCACGCCACCTTGGGGCGCGTTGGCGCTGAGTTGTCCCTTGGCTCCTCTGCGCGTTCGTGCCACCCCCCCCCAGGCGCATTCGCGCAGAGTTAACCCCTGCTCTAGAAGCCTATCTTAAAATGATCGTAACGCGTGATCCCGATGTTCGATGGATGCACGGTTTGTTGCATTGGAAACTAGACTTCTTGAAATTTATTTTAGGCTTTTGCTTTTCTCCAAAACTCCTCATATACTAAAGATATGCTTTATCCAAGTTGGACCAAAATTGCCCCTCATAATCATAAGTTAAGCGCATATAATCTCTTGTATCTTTGGAGTGTACTCCAATATCCACAATTGAATGACTGACACCTAGTGAATCTCAATGTACAAAACTCACAAGATGTAATAGTCCTCCCCCCTTAGGAACATTCATCCTCGAATGTTAAGCTCTTAGGGATTCTTATGAAACTTTGACCAGAGTTTCCCTTGTAATTGTATCACTACCATCCTGTCACAACAACACAAAACATATGATGCCTCACAGGGTACAACCTCAGTACCTATATTGGACACACACGACCAAGAAATTATTTAAGGAAGCATCACATACCTGAGCATAATGGTGTCTCTGTCTGGAACTCTTCTGGAATGGAAATGGGTGTGGATATCTAGACTTCATATCTTCCTCTGCTTCCCGAGTCATTTCTTCTCTGTTATTATTTCTCCATAGAACTTTGACTGAGGCTACGTCTTTGGTCCTAAGTTTTCGAACTTGGATATCTAGAATGGCAATGGTTACTTCTTCATAGGACAATTTCTCAGTAATTTGGACATCGTCGACAGGCACAATTCTGGAAGGATCTCCCACACACTTCTGAAGCATCGATACGTTAAACACTGGGTGCACTGACTCCAAGTCCAAAGGTAGATCTAACTTGTAAGCCACTTGGCCTATCTTGCACACAATCTTGTAAGGCCTGATATATCGAGGACTAAGCTTGCCCTTCTTTCCAAATCTCAGTATACCTTTCATCTGTGAAACTTTCAATAATACCCAATCATCAACTTTGAATTTTAGGTCTCATCGGCGATTGTCCGCATAGGATTTTTGATGACTTTGGACTGTTAATAGTAGATCTCAAATAAGCTTGATCTTCTCTACTGCTTGCTGGATTAGATCGGGGCCTAATAACTTTGTCTCTCCCACTTCGAAATATCCAATAGGTGATCTACATTTCCTCCCGTATAGAGCTTCATATGGGGCCATCTGAATATTGGAGTGATTACTGGATAGTGCGTTCAGCCTGTCCATCAGTTTGTGAATGAAATGTTGTGCTAAGTCTCACCTGTGTTCCCAACCCTTCTTCGAAGGATCTCCAAAAATTAGCTATGAATTGTGCTCCTATGTCAGTAATAATAGATGTTGGAACATAATGAAGTCGCACTATCTCTTTGATATACAACTTTGCATAATCTTCTGCTGAGTACGTAGTTCTAATTAGCAAGAAATAAGCTGATTTTGTGAGTCTATCCACAATCACCCATATGTAATCATACTTATGTCGGGAACGAGGCAAGCTTGTAATGAAGTCCATATTAATCGCCTCCCATTCCGAGTTGGAATCTCTATAGCTTGCAGCAATCCCCTAGGCTTCTGATGCTCGATTTTCACCTGTTGACAATTAGGACATTGGGCTACAAACTCCGCTATATCTTTCTTCATTCCATCCCACAAATATATAGATTTAAGATCGTGGTGCATCTTTGTCGCTCCTGGATGGACAGAATAATGGGAATGATGAGCTTCTTCCAGAATTTGTCATCATAGTCCAGCAACATCAGGAACACATAATCTACCTTGATACTTGAGGAATCCATCCGCATGGACGTCAAATTGTGACTTCTCCTTATTAGGAAGCACATCTATAGAATGAAGTAGCACAAGGTTTTCGTGTTGACGCTTCTTTACTTCCTCTACTAAGGATGAAACAACCGAATTCTGAACAGTAACTCCCGCACTGCCTGAGTCCATTAAGCGAACTCCTAGGCTGGCTAGCTGTTGAAGTACCTGCGTTAACTCCCTCTTTTCTGGTTGAGCATCACACAAGCTACCATGGATTTACGGCTAAGAGAATCGGCTACTACGTTCGCCTTTTCAGGATGCTATAAGATACTCATATCATAGTTCTTCAATAGCTCCAACCACCGCCTTTGCCGCAAATTCAATTCCTTCTGTTTGAAAATATATTGGAGACTCTTGTGATCCGTATAAATGTGCACATGAACACCATATAAATATTGTCTCTACATCTTTAAAACGTGAATAACCGCAGCCAACTCTAGGTTGTGAGTCGTGTAGTTTTTCTCGTGTTTTCACAACTGCCTTGAAGCATAGGCATTGACTTTGCCATGTTGCATCAAAACACAACCTAGTCCAACACCTGAAGCATCACAATAGATAACATAGCCTTCTGATCCTTCTGGAAGTGCCAGGACTGGGGCCGAAGTCAATCTATCCTTCAACTCCTGAAAACTCTGCTCGCACGCATCTGTCCATTGAAATTTAGCCAATTCCTGAGTCAACTTCGTCAGTGGTGCTTAAATCAAAGAAAACCCTTCTACAAATCTTCTATAATAACCAACTAACCCCAGGAAACTACGAACCACCGTAGGCGTTGTAGGCCTCGGCCAATTCTTCACAGCTTCAATCTTCTGGGTATCTACTCGAATACCGTCAACTGAAATAATATGACCCAAAAAAGCTACAAAATTGAGCCAAAATTCACATTTTGAAAATTTGGCATATAACTCCCGAGCCCGAAGAATTCTAAGGATAATACGTATATGATCTACATGCTCCGCCTCCGATCGGGAATATACCAAAATCTCATCAATGAACACAATCACGAACAAATCTAGAAAAGGCCTGAATACATTTTTCATCAAATTCATGAATACCGCTAGAGCGTTAGTCAATCTAAATGACATCACCCGAATCTCACAACGACCATATCTAGTTTTGAAGGCTGTCTTTGGGATGTCCTCTTCTTTCACCCTCACCTAGTGGTATCCCAATCATAGATCTATTTTTGAGAACCACTTGGCACCCTGCAACTGATCAAATAAATTATCAATCCTTGGGAGTGGATATTTATTCTTTATCGTCACCTTGTTCACTTGCCTGTAATCAATACACATCCTCGAGGAACCAACTTTCTTTCTTACGAACAGCACCGGCGCTCCCCAAGGTGATGGACTAGGCCTGACAAAGCCTTTCTCAAGTAGATCTTTCAGTTGCGCCTTTAACTCCTTTAATTCGGCAGGGGCCATTCGATAGGGAGGGATAGATATGGGTTTAGTAGCTGGCATCACATCAATGGTAAACTCAACCCGTTCTGGAGAAAGATCTAGCAGCTCTCGTCTGGAAACGCATCTCGGAACTCATTCGCTACCAGAACAGATTGGAGAATTGGCGATTTTGCTTCTGTGTCTTGAACCCGGATTAAATGGTAAATATAGCCTCTAGCAATCATCTTTCTCGCTTTGAGGTTTGAAATAAACCTACCCCTCAGGGACGCTGTATTACCTTTCCATTCTAAGACTGGTTCTCCTAGAAACTGAAATTGGACCATCTTTGTTCTACAGTCAACATTGGCATAATAGTAGGCCAGCCAATACATACCCATAATAACGTCACAATCTAACATTTTCAACTCATGTAAATTGGCCATAGTATGGCGATTGCAAACTACAACCCCATATTTCCTATATACCCGCCTAGCTACCACCGATTCCCCTACAGGTGTGGACACCTCAAAAGGTTTGATTGGCTCAGGTTTCACCCCAATACGATTAGCAACATAAGGAGTAATATATGACAGAGTATAACCCGGATCAATCAATGCATACACATCATGAGAGGATACTGACAATATACTTGTGATAACATCGGGGGAGGACTCAAGATCCTATCGTCCGGCTAGTGCACAGATACGATTCTGAGAACCACCTGAACTGGAGAATCCTCCCCTACCTCAGTAGCAACCAGCTGGTGCCTGCGAACCTTGCCCTACAGGGCGCACGAACGATGAAGAATCCGCTACTGATCCTGCGGGCTGGATCCTACCTCTTCCTGCTACCGATGGACAATCATGCATCATATTCCAGGTCTGACCGCAGGCATAGCAAGCATCTGAACCCAGGCGACACTATCTCGAATGCGGCCTACCACGCTGATTGCACCGTGGTAGGTGTCACGACCCAACTAGTGGGCCATGACGGGTAACCGGAGCTAACTATCGAGCACCACTCATCATGCTATCTATCATACTCAACCTGGACATACATCATTCTCAACACAAGACTTATCATGAAACAATCTCCAAATATCTCCTAAAACATGTATATGTGCATAAGGCCACGAGGCTATTAAAATGATGTACCGAATATACAACGAAGAGGTCACATAGCATCTACAACCCACACATAAGTATCTATGAGCCTCTAACTAGAGTGCAAAAATCATAAGGACGGGATAAGACCCCGCCATGCCCCAATATGTACACCAAAAGAATATACCAATAGGCTGCACCTCCGGAGTAGTGGGGTGCTCCTGTACAAACACTGATAAGCTCCTAATCGTCTGCGTCGTTTCTCTGTCTATTTGTGGGCATGAACACAAAGTCCATAAAAGAAAAGGACATCAGAACGAACAACGTACTGACTATGTAAGGCATGTACAATAACATAATCAAGAAATACGAGAGCATAAAAAGAAAAGATAACTTGTAACTGATTGCCTCATAAGGCGGAATCATGCATGCTAACAAGAGAAATATCATATCATGTATACATGTATATAAACTGCCTGACCATATAGGTACGGTGTGATCATCATTAGCCCGCGTCCGGGGTAAACATCTCAAGCCGCTGGTGTCTGCCCAGCCATATAGGCACGGTGTAATCATCATCATAGCTGCCTACTACAGCTATCGTACTAGTGACTGCGCGGCCAAATAGGCGTGGTGTAATCTTACATATACACAATATGAAGCATGCATGAGAGCTCAAGTAAAAGTTATAACTCTATCGGAGTGAGGTAAGGTCGGGAACCTCCGATTATCTTATGGAGCAAACATCACCGCTAGGTCTCACCTTGAAGGAACCAATATCATGAGATGAGACAACAATAAGAATTAACATCAATGACATCATGAAATAAGATTGCTAACTCATAATAGCATCACCATTATCATAGGACATGTCTTATCTCTAGCTCATAAGGAACTCTTAATGATCTTATACTTTCATCTTTTGGGATGTAAGAAGGTAATGAAGACATAGAAAGGAAAACATAATATAGAAGTCATGCCTTTGAAAGAAGGGGACTAGCCTTACATACCTTTGCATCTCCTTAATGACTAAGCGTTCTCCTTCCAAGCTCATAACTCTACATTCAAGAGAATCCGTACTACATTAGATCGTTTCAATCATACTTAAGTCTAATCTAAGGCGGCTAAAAACTAACGAAAATTGGACGGCATTTCCTTTGTTTCATCAACTTCCTCCATATGATAAAAAAACTCCCACACATCAACAACAACACCCATAATATCATAATTGCTAAACTTTTTTACATTAAACATTGTTCAATTCTCAAAACATGCTTTCAAGGTCATCCATAGCCATAGCTATGACATAACACCATATTCATTCCCAAATAATACTTCTCTAACAACATTAGCATCATTCATAACAAGATTATACTCATGGCATATCAAGAACTATGATTCAAGTCAAGTTACTATTCAAGAATGTTATTGTTATATCCCGCATTTTCGCATGTTCGGAAAATCTGAAATAATTGTGACTTGTAAGAATTAAGGCCATAATTTGATTTTTATTTAATGTATGTGTGTTGACCATGAAATTTGTTGATGTGGGAACATGGAGGAAGGTCAAGGGCAAAATGGAAATTTTAAAATAAGACCCGCAACAATTTGGGCCTAAATGAAATGAAAAAAATAATAATAAAAAGGGCCCAATTCATTAGGCATTGGCCGGCCATGTGGAGGAAGAGAGGGGCCCAAGCCCATAATATTTTAAAATCCTTGTATTATAAAGGAAAGGGGACTAGTCTTCTTCAACATAGTAGAAGTTTCAAGAACAAGAGAGAGAGAGAGAGAGAGCAAGAACCAAGAGGGGTTCGGCCAACCTACAAAAAAAATAAAAAATTGTGGAGCTCAAATCTTTGGTTCAAACTCATCTCTTTTGAATTCCTATTAAGTTGGAAACCCTCTTCAATGTGATACAAATTTGGAGGCAAGAAAGTACTTTTTTTACAAAGAGGAGAATTTGGAAAAGGTAAGAATTCTACTCTTTTTGGCTTGGAAGAATTTTATATATATGTTGTAGTATGTGGGAATGAATGTAGAGGATGAAAATTTTGTGTCATGGGTATGTGTGTGTGTGGCCGAAAATGGGTATTGATGAAGAGGAATGATCAAATTTTATTTACTATGTTAATTGTGTTGTAATGGCCTTTTAATGCAAATGGAAGAATTATAGTTCTAGTTGGCATGAAAAATTTGTTGTTAATTTGTTGTCGGAAAGTATGTGATGTTATTATAGATTATGTAATTATGGGAATGAAATTGTTAAAGTACAAATTTTGGTTGTTGTTGATGAAATTGGGAGATGAAAAAAATGTGTGTTGTGAATGTTGTGTCGAAGGTAGGAGATTTCGGATGAATTCTAGTCTTGGTGGGATTTTTGTATATTTTGTAGAATGGTATGAAATGCCTTGAAATGCTCTTGAATGATCTTGAATTGGTAGTGGACATGTAAGAATCGATATCGGCTTGAAAATTCGTGATTGAATTGAATGTTGATGAATTATGTTGGAAAGGAAGGTTACTAACGTGGAATGCGTTTTAAATTAGTTTTTGATGTTATTGGTTTGGTTGTTGGTATTGTTGGTATGGTTGTCGATGAATTTGGCCGAGTTTAATTCTCGGGGATGTTGAATTTACAGGGGAGGTGCTGCCGAAATTTCGATAGACAAATACTAATTAGAATTAAAAATTCTAAGTACTAGTAGCTAATTTTTGGGTAATTGATGATATTATTGTAGATATTGGAAAGACCGAGACTTGAGTCGGGATTTGTTTGGCGAGTGATCGAGATTTGGTAGTGAGCGATCGAGGTATGTGAAGCTTACCGTTCTTCCTTTTTGGCATGACCTTTATGCAATAAATGAATGACATATATGTATGCTCCAAAGAAATATTCTACTCCTAGAGCCACTAGGATGGCCTATGTCTTTGACCTCCATAAGCTATTCCATATGGCTGGATACATATTTTATGATGTTCAAAGATCCTATTTGTTATGTTCTGAATGTTGTTCGAAAGAAAGAAAAACGAGAAGACTAAAGCCTTTGATGAATATTTCGATATGAAAAAAATGGTTTTAAAGTCCCCATTTGATTTGATCCATAATGTCATCCGCAAGTCTCCTAATATGGAAATGTGACCCATAATGATGTTCGAAAGTATTCTAATATGAATGACACTTAAATTTCCAAGTATGACTTATGAAAAATTTTCGGTTCGAAAGATTCTAGTTGGTATACTTCCGAATGATGTTCGAAAAAGATTTGATATGGCTAAAGTTTTAGATACATATATTTTGGATACATACATATGATCTTAAAGGCTCCATTTGATTTTCTCCATAGTAATGATTGAAAGTTTCCCTAATATAAATGTCCCTTGAATTTCCGAAAAGAGCTTTTGAAATGCCTTTAGAAACTTCTGTACTTCAAAAGTTTGTAACTTTCGCATACTAACTCCGATTGACCCGAAACTGATTTCTGAGCCTTCGGATGCCATAAATATATTTGCCCATCGGGTTTTGAAATTTGTTTATGTATTCATATGCATATGGTTTCCTCACTACTCCGCTCGTGCATACTACTATGATATCGTTCGCCGGATCCCGGGCCGGTTTTGTGATCGTGCGCACTATGTTATATTCGGGAGTATGATGTGTTACGGTTCCCGAGGCATCGCCGTAGGGCCGGGTTTCTCTTATATACGGCGTTATGATGTGATATGACATATGACATGTTCTGATATTGTGATATGATATGATATGATGATACGATATGTTCGGGGATTGTACGGAGATTTGAAACCTTCTGGAGTATGATGTGTTGTGGCGCCAGCGTCGGAGTGGCGACCACGTTCCTGAGCTTTATGCATGATTTTTATTTGCATTACTTATGTTTTTAAAACAGGTTTGATATACTAGTTCTGTAACCGCTTCCCATACTCTTTATTTTCGTTCTGATTTGGATTACTGTACCTCATGCTTTACATACTCAGTACATATTTCGTACTGACCCCCTTTCTTCGGGGGCTGCGTTTCATGCCCGCAGGTACAGACGTTTGTTCTGGTGACCCGCCAGTGTAGGATACATTCTACTACTTTGGAGTGCTCTTTTGACTCGGAGCCCATACTTTTGGTAAAGACCTTTCATGGTATATGTCTCTGTATATATGTATGACTATCTGGGGTACGGCGGGGCCCTGTCCCGTCATATGTTTCTGTTATGTTTTGTAGAGGCCTGTAGTCATCCATATGGGTCATGGGTCATGTTTGTTCGTTTGTGATTATGATCTGCGTCTTAATGCGGCCCCGTTTACTATTATGGCCAAAACGGCCCATTTGTCTGTATATGTGTATATATTTGGCGATGTGTATTCCGCCAATCTATTGGATTTGGATATGATGTTTCTGTACGGGCGACCGCTTAAGATGATATTTGTTTTCAGTATTTGCTTAAAATGACGTATGTTAAGTTTGAATGAATTTTGATATGTCAATCTGGTATGTAAGTCTGTTTGGGTGTCCAAGTAGGGCACCAGTCGCGGCCCACGGGGCTTGGTCATGACAGAAGTGGTATCAGAGCGGTTTGTCCTCGGAATGTCTACAGGCCGTGTCTAGTAGAGTCTTGTTTATCGGTGTGTTGTGCACCACATCTATAAACAGGAGGTTACAGGACATTTAGGGTGTTACCTTTATTTCGATCTTAGACTGTGCGATAGAGCCCAGCCATAGGAAATGAAATTCCTTTTACTAACCCTTGATTTCAGCTGAAGAGCGGCATCGACAGAAGAAAGTGACTGATGATATTGGAAGCTACACAGTACACAGGTAAGCAATGGTATGAAAGATGTGTGTCGGGTAAGGTATCTGAAGTCCGATTGAAATATAAAGTTGAAGATTGAACGGGAAAGTAAACAGGAAAGTGTAACAGGTGCAGTTTGAGTTTGACATGTGAGGTAAGTCTCGACATCTTCATACTTTTACTTGAAATTGTTAGCCCTGTGTGGCTATGATACGATATGATATATATACGTATATATGTTGGCCCTGTGAGGCATTGTTGGTATTTCCTGCGTGCAGGTTTTGGGATAGTAAGAAGTACAGAGGAACCTCTGCCCAAATTTTTCCAGAAATATAAATAGGAGAATGAGATATAAGTTCTTAATATGATACCGATAGGGTAAATCTATTATGTTGGATTAAAGTTTAAGAGATACCTCCATGTCATTCGTAAGAAGCATCATCCTTACTTGGGAAATTTTATTTCGAGAAAGCATATATGAGCAGCG
Organism: Lycium barbarum; assembly: GCF_019175385.1. Lineage (NCBI taxonomy): Eukaryota > Viridiplantae > Streptophyta > Magnoliopsida > Solanales > Solanaceae > Lycium > Lycium barbarum. The sequence continues at coordinate 75,370,788 of NC_083342.1, read as the reverse complement.
AATTCGCAATTCATTTAAACGGACCAGAATACGTTCCAACCACATTTTGCTTTAGAAAAAGTCTATGTCGAAGGGCAAAAAAAAAAATGTCCGGCGATTAACTTTCACCTTATTGGAAGAATACCAAGTGTATGACAAGTAGTTGGGAATTAAATGATTCGCTCATGACTCAAAAATAAATATGGAGATAAACTATGTGAATTAAGTACTAAGAAGTTCTGTGGTGCTTGTCGGACTCTAGTTTTCTTCTGCTGGTGGTTGGAGAATGCCTTATAGTAACATTTTATCGGTTCTCATCGACTAATTGGAGATGGAATTTGTGAAATAAAAACTTAAACTTGTGGGCTGTCTAGGATCATATATTTCATGTGTTGTTGGTGAAGTACTAAAGATGATCTAGGAAAATATGAGCAACAAGACAGAATAAATACCAGAAATGACTGGTGTGATAAGAATAAAAAGAGATAAATAGATTATGATTTGAAAATGAGAAAGGGCTTATGTAGAAGTTGTGTTTTCTGAAGGATACGGGAATACCATGAGACTCCTCGTGCACGAAATAAAAGATGGATATAGACTGGAGAAATGAAAGAAATACTAAAGGAAGTACCCAAGACGGACGTAATTGATTGAGTATGAGTATAGAATAAAAAGGGGAAACATATAGTTATGAAATTAAAGATGTAGTGCGACGAAATGATAATAAGACAAGACCACTATTAAGACAAATTCGACATGATTTCGGGTAAGTTAGAAGTTAGCATTTGATATACAACAAGAGAGAAAGAGTATGAGGCATAAAAGAGTACTGCGTATATGCGACTTCACCTCGGGAATAGTGAAATCTTTAAAGGACAAGGATTGCGGATTTGTGAAACATCTGATGTATTGTGAATTTATCAGAAGAAATAGACGATATTCGTTGGGATAAAGATAGTGTTATAAGAAAGTTTGGGACCTTTGTCATTAGAATATAAGTGCTACCTAACGGAGAATTTGAAACGACTATAAGCACTAGCTAATTATTGATCGGAATAAATGGAACGTGGCTTTGGATAAATTGCTACATTAATCACATTACTTGAGCACCAGCCATCAGATAAGATTTTGTACTATATAATCGAGAGTTCTCATCGCCTCCTGATTTTGTTAAGGTCTCGTACGAAGATAATCAAGTTATAGATTATAAAGAAAAGACATAGATATGGTATAAGTACAACCCCAAAGGGGGGGGGGGGGGGAAGCGAATGGAAGTAAAGTAAGTATAAATGGAAACAATTGACACACAGAAGATCGAAGCTGTAAAGAATTGGCCTAGGCCTACAACACCGACTGAGGTATGTAGTTTTCTGGGATTGGCTGGATATTACAGAAGATTTATGAAGAATTTTGCTTCCATTGCAGCACCATTAACAAAGCTAGCTCAGAAGGCAGCAAAATTTCAGTGGACCAATGCTTGTGAATGCAGCTTCCAGTTACTGAAGGAAAAATTGATTACAGCTCCGGTTCTAACCCTTCCAAAGGGGTCAGATGGGTATGTTATTCATTGTGATGCTTCTGGTATTGGGATAGGTTGTGTACTAATGCAGCACGGTCGAGTTATAGTCTATGCTTCCCGGTAGCTCAGACCGCACGAGAGAAATTATCCTACTCATGATCTGGAATTAGCCACGGTGATTCATGCTCTGAAGATATGGCGGCGTTACTTATATGGGGTCCATGTTGATATCTATACGGACCACAAAATCCTTCAGTATATTTTTAAACAAAAGGAGCTGAATTTGCGGCAAAGAAGATGGCTTGAACTATTGAAAGATTATGACGTCGATATTCTGTATCATCCTGGAAAAGCTAATGGTGTGGAAGATGCACTTAGTCGCAAGTCTATGGCAGTTTGACCGACGTGCAGTCAGAGAAGAGGGAATTAATTCGTGAAATTCATCAGTTAGCCAGCCTTGGAGTCCCTTTGGCCGATTCTGCAAATGTTAGGGTTTCTGTCCGAGAAGTTGCTGAATCATCAATTATGGAAGAGGTAAAACAGCGTCAGCTCGAGGATCCTATTCTGGTACATTACAGAGATATAGCCACTGATAAGGAAAAGACCCAATTCGAGATGTCACCTGATGGGGTATTGCTATATAGTGGCAGGTTATGTGTGCCTGACGTTGCAGGACTGCGGCGACAGATTATGGGAGAGGCACATTATGCTCGGTATTCTGTTCATCCTGGATCCACAAAAATGTACCACGATCTCAGATGCTTATATTGGTGGGATGGTATGAAAAGAGATATTGCAGAGTTCGTTGCTCAGTGCCCAAATTGCCAGCAAGTTAAGATCGAGCATCAAAAGCCCGGCGGGTTATTGCAGGAAATGGAAATCCCAGCGTGGAAGTGGGAAATAATCAATATGGATTTCATTACAGGTTTACCGCGCACTCCATGCAGGTATGATTCTATATGGGTTATTGTTGATAGACTGACGAAATCAGCCCATTTTCTTCCGGTCAGGACTTCTTATTCGGCTGAGGATTATGCTAGATTGTATATTAAAGAGATAGTAAGGCTTCACGGAGTTCCTATATCTATTATAACCGACAGGGGTGCTTAGTTTACAGCAAATTTCTGGAGGTCGTTTTAGGAGGGATTGGGGACTCAGGTGAGTCTTAGCACAGCATTCCATCCTCAGTCTGACGGACAGGCCGAGCGTACTATTCATACACTGGAAGATATGCTACGGGCCTGTGTGATTGATTTCAGAAGTAGCTGGGATGATCATTTGCCGCTTATTGAATTTGCTTATAATAATAGTTATCATTCCAGTATCCAGATGGCACCGTATGAAGCCTTATACGGTAGAAAGTGCAGATCTCCGATTGGCTGGTTCGATGTGGGTGAAACAAAGTTGACCGGGCCAGATATGATCCAGCAAGTAGTCGATAAGGTAAAACTCATTCGGGAACGGTTATTAGCAGCTCAGAGTCGACAGGAATCATATGCAGATAAACGACGTCGACCGTTAGAGTTCCAGGTTGGTGACTGGGTATTTCTGAAAGTGTCGCCGATGAAAGGTGTGATGCGATTCGGCAGAAAAGGAAAGCTCAGTCCGCGATATATTGGGCCTTATCAGATTATTCGGAAGGTAGGCGAGGTTGCCTATGTCACGACCCGGCTAGGGGCCGCGATGGGTACCCGGGGCTAACCACCGAGCACCGCTCGTGCTATCATTTACCTAACCCATTTAACAATCATTCATCTATTTCTGGTTAACTTTAAAAAAAGATTTGCTTTTCATTACAAAAATATAACGCGTTGATACAAAAACATATTTCAATATACTTATACACATGCGTACTACCCACGTTGTGGAACCACATAACCCACATCGAGCATCTACGAGCCTCTATTGAGTGACATACAAATATATACACAAAAGGAACAACCAATTAGCACCTCCGGAAGATGGAGTGCTCTTCAGCTCGGCTAGTGACTCCTATCAGTCTGGACCGCTTTCCCGTCTACCTGTGGGCATGAACACAGCATCCAAAGAAAAGGATGTCAGTACGAGCATTGTACTGAGTGTGTAAGGCATACATCAAGAAATAAAGTAAGAATAAGAAAGTAAAGTAAGTACAAGGAGATAATCGATAACTGCTTGCCTCTTAAGGCGGATCCATGCATGCATACTCATAAAGCATCATATAGTAAATTGCTGTGGAACACGCAGCCCGATCCATATGTCATCATATGATAGTGCCGAGGAACGTACGGCCCAATCCAATTTTGACTTCTCCTTCTAAGGAAGAACATCTCTATAATGAACTAGCACAGGGTCTTCGTATTGACACTTCTTTACTTCCTCTACTAAAGATGAAACAATCAAGTTCTGAACAGTAACTCCCGCACTGCCTAAGTCCATTAAGCGAACTCCTAGGCTGGCTAGCTGTTGAAATTCCCGAGCTAACTCCCTCTTTTCTGGTTGAACATCACACAAGCTACTCATGGATATATGGCTAAGAGCATGGGCTACTACATTCGCCTTTTCAGGATGATATAAGATACTCACATCATAGTCCTTCAATAGCTCCAACCACCGCCTTTGCCGCAAATTCAATTCCTTCTATTTGAAAATATATTGGAGACTCTTGTGATCCGTATAAATGTCCACATGAACACCATATAAATAATGTATCCACATCTTTAATGCGTGAATAACCGTAGCCGACTCTAGGTTGTGAGTCAGGTAGTTTTCTCGTGTTTCCGTAACTGCCTTGAAGCATAGGTATTAACTTTTCCATGTTGCATCAACACACAACCTAGTCCAACACCTGAAGCATCACAATAGATAACATAGCCCTCTGATCTTTCTGGAAGTGCCAGGACTGGGGCTGAAGTCAATCTATCCTTCAACTCCTGGAAACTCTGCTCGCACGCGTCTGTCCATTGAAATTTAGCTGATTTCCGAGTCAACTTCGTCAGTGGCGCTTAAATGGAAGAAAACCCTTCTACAAATCTATTATAATAACCGGCTAACCCCAGGAAACTACGAACCTCCGTAGGCGTTGTAGGCCTCGGCCAATTCATCACAGCTTAAATCTTCTGGGTATCTACTCGAATACCGTCAACTGAAATAATATGACCCAAAAAAGCTACAAAATTTAGCCAAAATTCACATTTTGAAAATTTGGCATATAACTCCCGAGCCCGAAGAATTCCAAGGATAATATGTAGATGATCGACATGCTCCGGCTCCGATCAGGAATATACCAAAATTTCATCAATGAACACAATCATGAACGAATCCAGAAAAGGCCTGAATACATTATTCATCAAATTCATGAATACCGCTGGAGCGTTAGTCCATCCAAATGACATCACCCGAATCTCACAATGACCATATCTAGTTCTAAAGGCTGTCTTTGGGATGTCCAGTTTTTTCACCCTCACCTAGTGGTATCCCAATCATAGATCTATTTTTGAGAACCACTTCACACCCTGCAACTGATCAAATAAATCATCAATCCTTGGGAGTGGATATTTATTCTTTATTGTCACCTTATTCAATTACCTGTAATCAATACACATCCTCAAGGAACCATCTTTCTTTCTTAGGAACACCACCGGCGCTCCCCATGGTGATGAACTAGGCCTGACAAAGCCTTTCTCAAGTAGATCTTTCAGTTGCGCCGTTAACTCCTTTAATTCGGTAGGGGCCATTCGATAAGGAGGGATAGATATGGGTTTAGTATCTGGCATCACATCAATGGTAAACTCAATCTCCCCTTCTAGACGAAGATCTGGCAGCTCGTCTGGAAACACATCTGGGAACTCATTCATTACCGGAACAGATTGGAGAATTGGCGGTTTTGCTTCTATGTCTTGAACCCAGACTAAATGGTAAATATATACTCTAGCAATCATCTTTCTTGCTTTGAGGTAGGAAACTGAATTACCTTTCCATTCTAAAACTGGTTCTCCTGGAAACTGAAATCGGACCATCGTTGTTCTACAGTCAACGTTGGCGTAATAGGAGGCCATCCAATCCATACCCACAATAACGTCAAAATCTAACATTTTCAACAAATGTAAATTAGCCATAGTATGGAAATTGCAAGCTACAACCACACAATTCCTATATACCCGCCTAGCTACCACTGATTCCCCTACAGGTGTGGACACCTCAAAAGGTTTGATTGGCGCAGGTTTCACCCCAATACGATTATCAACATAAGAAGTAATATATGACAGAGTAGAACCCGGATCAATCAACTCATACACATCATGAGAGGATACTGACAATATACCTCTGATAACGTTGGGGGAGGACTCAAGATCCTATCGTCCGGCTAGTGCGCAGATATGATTCTGAGAACCACCTGAACTGGAGACTTCTCCCTTACCTCAGTAGCAACCAGCTGGTGCTTGCGAACCATGCCCTACAGGGCGCACGAACGATGAAGAATCTGCTACTGATCCTGCGGGCTGGATCCTACCTCTACCTGCTACCGATGGAAAATCACGCATCATATGCCCAGTCTGACCCCGGGCGTAGCAAGCATCTTAACCCAGGCGGCACTATTCCGTATGCGGCCAACCACACTGATTGCACCGTGGTAGGGGTGGCCTCATCTGACTGGATTCACCTCTATACTGGGAGCCCGAAATACTGGAGCTCTAAGGCGGTCACGAATAAATAGGGAGATCAAATCTCTTGCCCGCAAATAGAGGGGGTGCACTTGTCGCTGATTGGCCCGTATGACTGTAATATTGCTGCCTTTGACTCCCTATGAATTAGCTAGTAGCACCAAAAGATCTGGCCCTCTTACTGTACCTCCTATCAGGATCACGCTCGCTCCTTTGCAGCTGCTACTGTTCTTCCAAATTTTGAGCATGGGCCTGAATACGAGAAATATCCATTCCATTCTGAAGTGAGGCTATCAAGCACTCCTTAACCAAATGAGGACCCAAACCACTCATGAATCGGTGTACACTGTCTCCCATGTCAGCTACCATGGCTGGGGATAACCTAGTCAAAGAATTAAAGCAAAGATCGTATTCCCGAGCACTCATATTCCCTTTCCTGAGATTCAAAAACTTGTCGGCTCAGGCCCATTTTTTTTTTGCATAAAAACAAATTGGAAGAAAAGCCCGGTATACTTCAGAGGGAATTGAACCGGCGAAGTGAGCCTCCTTGTACCAGTGGACGGCTACATCCCGCAGTCTATAAGAGGCCAGTTCAACTTACTCAGTATCAGTAGCATGTATTATTCGTAGCGTCCTTAGCATCACATCTATAAAGCCCTGCGGGTCTTCATCTGGCTTTGACCCATAAAATTCTAGTGGATTTAGGCTAACAAAATCGCGGGCTCGTGCACTAACCGCTCTTTCACCTTGGCCCACACCTTGACGCTGAGCCTGAGCGGCAACCAACTAGGTCACCAACTGAATAGCCTTAGTCATCTACTGGCCGGAGGCACCTAGCGGAGGGAATGGGGTACTGGAGCTGGAGCTGAAGCCCGTTCCCTATCATGTAGTAGGGGTGGAGTAGGGGAGGTTCGAGATGGCACCTCATTATGAGACTCACCCTCTTCTATCGCTGCCAGTGGCTCCCGTTCAGTCCTTCTCCCAGCCACCGTCTTGCCCTTCTGGGCCGCTGTAGCTTTCCTCTTCATAGGCATTGCTGAAATCATAACACATGATTAGGAAAAAAGAAATCCTGATAACATAGCTCTATCGCACGATCTAAGATGAGAAATGTCACGACCCAACCCCGTAGGCCGTGACTAGTGTCCGAATTGGACACTCATATCACCTGTTAACTATAATCTTTTATAACCAGCATATAATGAACTTATTTGTATAAAAAAAGCAGGACGTTATTATAAAGCTGTCACAATTTTGTATGTCGTAGGCACCTGTCTCCTGAGGAGTTACGATCTTTAACAACAACATATATATATATATTTACGCAAGCCGACAAGGCTGCCACTACACGCAACATCCCAAACATATATATATATGCAAGCCGACAAGGCTGCCATTACGAATGGGTACGCCCCAAACATAAGTCATATTCATACAATGCAACAGCAACGATATACAGACCCACATATGTGTCCACAGACCTCTAAGAGTAATGACAATATCATATGACGGGACAGGGCCCCGCCGTACCCCAAATAACCACATACATATACAACAAAAGGGAGTTATACCACAAGTTAGGCTCCGGAACAAAGGAGCACTCCAAAGTAGCTGAATAGATATCCTAGGATGGCGGATCTCCGAAACGAGCGTCTGTACTTGCGGGCATGAACGCAGCCCCCCGAAGAAAAGGGGGTCAGTACGGAATATGTACTGAGCATGTAAAGCATGAAATATAGTAATAGACTCATACTGAGACAAGGTGTGTAGGATCCAATGCAACAAACAGAATTTCATAAAACTTGCCTTTGAACATATTTCATCTGTATCGTTCTCATATCAATATCAATATAGAGTTCTGTAACCAAGGCTGAATAATCATTCTATATATAACATATATAACGTGTCCCGGCCCTTTAGTGAGGGACTCGGTAATTATAAGCATAGCATCATAACATAAACATATACGTGTCCCGGCCCTCTAGTGAGGGACTCGGTAATAAGGAATATATGCCCTCCTGGCCGCCATCTCCATATCATCATGTCATCATATCATCATATCATCATCATATCATCATATCATCATATCATTATATATATAACGTGTCCCGGCCCTCTAGCGAGGGGCTCGGTGAGTAATATAGTAAATATGCGCACGAAAACGTGTCCTGGCCTGGGACTCAGTGAAGGATATAGCGGTAAGCACGAGCAGAATAATAAGCAACCACATATATGCAATTCATCTTTTGAGACTCAATGGATAAGTAACTAGCCAGCTCTAAAGTGTCAGGATAATAATCATATTCAGTTCTTTTTAAATCTCATTACAAGTTATAGCAAGGAACGTTTCAGATTTCATGTACATGTATCAATTTGACAAGGTGTAACTTTTGATAGTCAAGTATGCCTTTAATTATGCAATTCTTTAAAAGTAGGAACTTCTATACATCATTCATTAGTCAATCATATAGTAGGCTCGTGACCATAACATTACGGAATGAATAGAATCATAAGTCAAGCTTGGAACTAGAGAGTAGAATTTACCCCAAGGTTCATATCATTTCTTACTTACGTCTAGGACATGCCAAAAGAAAGAAGGAATAGGCTTTACATACCTTTAGCGTTTAGTCGTATTATAACTTGTACTTGCTGCCCAATAGCACTTATCCTATATCAAGATATCAAGAGCTACAATTAGTCTATGAGGGAATTCAATACGTATTTTAACGTTAATAATCCCTTTCTAACATTTAGACGACGTTTCGTTCGCATTCAAACCAACTAGTGCTACAAGCTAATATTGTTAGTCATTCTTTCATGTATCAATCCGAACTTGTTTAAACATGACTTAAGGGAACTTTGTACAGCTTGTACATCATTCAAAACTGTCCCATACTCACGGTCAAACAGCACACACCACACTACCATTTCTATTTCGCAGTTTTCCAACTTCAACTACAACGACAACAACACGTTTACAACATTACTTATACGATTATTGGAACTGTTTTAGCATCATATTACTCTTACAACAGCCCACAAACCATTTCAATTTTAACTTGAATCATTAAACTTCACTTTCACTATGCGTTCATAACAATAATCAACATTCAACATACACTAATTCACTCCTAACATTAAAACAGTCCACGGTTTGGACTATTTTCCCCCTTCAACATGATTCATTTCTTTAACACCTCAATTCATATATTCATAATGCATACAATACACCACAATGTCCATAACAACAACAATCAAAACATGACACAAAACAGTCCATAAATTCCTCTAAAGCAGTCCCCTACACGGCTTCAACACAACTACAACAACTTCATGATTTTCATCCAATTATCCATACTACAACACGTTCAATTCATTCCCAATACATGTACAAGGAGATTAAGCATCATTCACCTAAGTCTACATCACACGGCCCACTTCAACTTCAAGAAAAACAGTCCAATGCCAACATGCAACATCATAAACATTCAATTCACCACTAGACATATGAAAAGGGATCAACTTCTTACCTTATCACCCAATGCTTCAATCCGCTAAGCCTTCAAATCCATTTCTTGAAATTTAACACTTGTTCTTGCTATACCAATGAATGATACACGTTATTATACCTCTATAAGGGAGTTAAATTGCTTGAAAAACTTATTTTTGGATCAACTTTGGGGCACCTCTCTCTCGGCCAGCTCTATCCAAGAGACCCTCTCTCTCTATCTCTATATTTCTTACTTTGTGAATGTTGAAATGAGTTGCTTAGTGATCTATGAATCATAATTTTGCCTTATATATTCCTTCCATGAATTGGACATGTGTCCCACTCAAATTTTTGGGTCAAAAACCATTGACCACATCACTAACCTACACGGCCAACTATGGCTTATAATAATGGACTGATTTTTTGTTTCCCAATCCCACTTAATAATCCAATCATGGTTAATTAAATCCCAATTTTCCATTAATGCTTCTATACCAAACGAAATTTGTAGGTAACTTGGGACTTGAAGCGAAACTGGAAGTTAAAGTTTCTACTTCGTATCTTAAAATAGTCTTGTCTTTAATTTGTCGCGTTTAGTTTAAAACGTCCCAATGTATGAAAATATGGGGTATAACATCCTCCCCCCCTTTAGAACATTCGTCCTCGAATGTCGATTTTATCCCGTCGGGTTCTATAAGAGTCTTGGGAAGGGTTTTCCTTAGCGCTAACATATAGATTGAGCAAACAATTAACTAAATCAAGCAAGGGGGTTTATATTACATGTAGGCGTGGAAAACAAGTGAGGATATTTCTTTTTCATCTCCTCTTCGTCCTCCCAAGTCATCTTCTCCCTATTATTGTTCCGCCACAACACTTTAACCGACGCCACATCCTTTGTTCGCAACCTTCTGATTTGTCGATCAAGTATGGCTATAGGCTGCTCTTCGTATGATAGCTCCTCTGTTACCTGGATATCATATGCCGGGAACACCCTGGAAGGATCGCCTATACACTTCCGAAGCATTGACACATGGAAGACCGGATGTACTGCTTCTAAATCCGCTGGTAGATCCAACTCGTAGGCAACTTGGCCTACCTTACGGATAATCTGGTAAGGTCCAATGTATCTCGGGCTCAACTTCCCTTTCTTACCGAATCTCATAACACCCTTCATGGGTGACACCTTCAAGAACACCCAATCGCCAACCTGAAATTCCAAGTGTCGACGTCGATTATCTGCATATGACTTCTGCCGACTCTGGGCTGCCAGTAACCTTTCCTGAATAAGCTTCACCTTATCGACAGCCTGCTGAACCATATCTGGGCCTATTAGCTTAGTCTCACCAACTTCAAACCAGCCTATAGGGGATCTACACTTCCTGCCATATAGAGCTTCGTATGGTGCCATCTGAATGCTAGAATGGTAGCTATTGTTATAAGCAAACTCGATCAGCGGCAAGTGATCATCCCAGCTGCCCCCAAAATCAATGACACAGGCCCGTAACATATCTTGTAGCATCTGAATGGTACGCTCGGCCTGTCCGTCAGTCTGAGGGTGGAATGCTATACTGAGACTCACCTGTGTCCCCAATCCCTCCTGGAAGGATCTCTAGAAATTAGCTGTAAACTGGGCCCCTCTATCAGAGATTATAGCTGTGGGAACCCCATGAAGTCTCACTATCTCCTTAAGATACAATCTGGCATAATCTTCAGCTGAATACGTAGTCCTGACTGGAAGAAAGTGGGCTGATTTCGTCAGTCTATCAACAATAACCCAGACAGAGTCATATTTCCGTGGAGTGCGAGGTAGACCTGTGACAAAATCCATATTAATTACCTCCCATTTCCAGGTCGGAATCTCCATCTCCTGCAGTAGTCCTCCAGGCTTCTGATGCTCTATCTTGACCTGTTGGCAATTCGGACACCGGGCCACGAATTCTGCTATGTCCTTTTTCATACCATTCCAGCAATACAAACACCTAAGGTCATGATACATTTTTGTTGATCCTGGGTGAACAGAATAACGAGCATAGTGTGCCTCCCCATTACCTGCTGCCGTAACCCTGCAACCTCAGGTACACATAATTTGTTTCCGTATTTGTTATATCCCACATTTTATACAATCGGATAATTCAAGACAATCGCGGGAAGACAACAAGAAAGGCCACATTTTATTTTGTTTGGCACATGAGTTGTTTATGAAAAATCTAGAAGTGAAGATAATGAGAAAGGTCAAGAGCATAAACGGAAGTTGCAATATGACTCTTGGGAATATGGAAGAAGATGAAGGGTAAATTTGGAATTCGAAAAAATTGTTTTCATGAATTACAAGAACTAGCCCAAAATATAATTGGGCTTGAAATTTTTTTTTAAAACAAATAGAGGCCCAACCGGCCATGGCATGGGCTAGGCCCATGTGGGAATTTAATTTTCAAGAATAAAAGATGACAAAGTCATCTTTATCACATAATATTCAAGAAGCTTCAAGAAATTGAAAGAACAAGAAAGAGAAGGAGAAAAGTTGAAGGCCATTTCGGCCAAGGGTAAACCAACAAGAAAAGTTGACAAAAATTCCTCCAAAAATCAATTTCTACTAATTAGAGGGTCCTTAACAAGGTGGAGTTGTTGTTGAAGCAAGAAAAATTCATAATCATACAAGTTGCCAAGTTGTAGTCAAGTGAGAAGTTGAAGAAGAAATGTGAGTTTTAATCTTGTTTTATGTGTTATGAATGGTTTATACGTGTTGTAGTATGCTAAAATGGATGAAATTCATGAAGGAAAGGAATATAGTATGTGGCCGTGCATGTGCATATATGTGTAAGAAACATGTTTTAATTATTTTGTCTAGTGTTTGGTTGTATTGTTGTGAATGTTATGTGAAAAATAGAAGTTGAATGATTTTGGAGAGATTGTAGTTGTGAAGGCATGATGAAGCCGTGTGTGTGCATGGTGTATGTGACCGTGTATATTGGTGAATTATGAACGGATAGTGAGTAAGTTTTATTTAGCATGTTGGTCGTTGTGTTGTGGAGATTATATTACAAATGGAAGCCTAATGAGCTTAGTGGAATAGTAGTAATTGGAAGCTTGTTTTGGAAGGTTATGTGAATTGAATGCTATGTTCTTGCATGTATGAAATGTAATGATATTAGAATGGTGTTGTTGGAATATGTTATAAGATTGTTATTGTGTTCATTGGAGTCCGAAGGTTTTGAAGAAAGTAGTAAATCGATATCATGTATCTTGAATCAAATATGTGAATCGCTAGTGTGGTTGTTGAATTTATATTGATAGTTTGGCCGGGTTTGAATTCCCGGATTGTGATTGATGAGGATTTGGCTATGTTGAATGTCGAGGATGATGTATTTACAGAGGAAATGCTGCCGAAATTTCGGTAGCCAAGTGTTTCCTTAAGATTCTAACTCTAAGTATCCTAATAAGAGTTTTGGTAAACATGACCAAATTGCAGATTTTGACGAGATTGCAACGTGAATTTGGAGTAGCAAAAGGAGCGGAAAGAGGTATGTAAGGCTTCGCCCTTCTTTCTATGGCATGTCTTAGATGTAATAAGTCGGGTACGAGCCTCGGGGACAACCCTAGTCCCCGGAATCCGCACCTAAAGTTTTTCACTTTTTGTTCAATAGAATTGAACTAGAAAGTGTGCAAATGATGGAAAGACCTCTTAAACCCTTAGAACTTGCATAAGTGGGACCCGATTACCCTAGAACCCTCACAAGTAATGACATGACACGTAACATATGTAAATCATATACGCCACCCCATCCGGCCCGAGGTGGGCCCGTTACTCTCAGATTTTCCTTACAGTCTTGCTTGACTTACTTGAAGTGAATCCAAAGGGAACCTTTGATCCCGATTTCGTTACCCAATGATAAGTACTATGACTCCTCTAACGAGGGCACTTCCATGACGATAATGATAACAATGATGTTAGATAAGAGGATATGCCTATGATACGTACTACCGGAACGACTCTATGACTAAGATGACTAAGCTAAGTATCTTATGTAAACATGAAGATGATAAACTAATTTTTGAATCCATTTATATTTCCTAGCTATGACTTTATTTTCTAAAGATTTCAAAGTCTATGAACTGTCATCTATGATGCCCATGATTTCATTCTACGTTTACTTTAATATTATTCTCCGTTGATAGTCTCACCTTAAAATACTCGTTCCTTCAAGGTGAGACAAAGCGATCACGAGTATTCTATAATGTAATCGGAAGTTACCGACTTTATGTCACTCCGATAGACGTAACTTTCTTTGGACTCCCGTGCATGCTGGTTATATGATACAGGGATATGTGTATGGACATGTATATGTATATAGGACAAGTATTTGTATATAAGACATGTATATGTATAATAGAGAAGTAAATGTACACGTATATGTATATGGGGAAAGGGGAAGGGCCACTGTTATATCACCACCTGATTCAGCTGGATTTCATCCTGGACGCGGGATGCCCGGACGCGGGATATGGGAGAGCCGTACGCGGCGTCTGTATATATATGATGTATGATATATATGATATGATGTGTTGGGACACCGTTGGGGAGGGGGGTTGGGAGAGCCGATGTATTCGGCGTCTGTAAATATGAGTAAAAGATACCGTTTACTGAATTGTACTGTTTTCTGTATACGAGAATAAGGGACACCGTGTTCTGAAAAAGGGGCAATGCTATGACATGATACGCTATGCCAAGATATACTATGATATGAGATGCTACGACATGACGTGATACGACACGCTATGATAGAGCAGCACATAATATGATAAAATATGACACGATATAAATCCTATTTTCTGTGTCTACGAGAAAGAAATGTCTCAAAGAGAAAAGGACAAGCCTACATAATAGCCGGCCTGAAACGGAGGCCTTCCCACGTACAGGTTACTTTCCTGCCCCGTTATATGTCCTATGACTCCATGATATTGTTAATGGTACTCTATGTTACTGTTTATATTATCTTTTATGCCTTACATACTCGGTACACTATTCGTACTGACGTCCCTTCTTATGGACGCTGCGTTTCATGCCGCGCAGGTCAGCAGACAGGTGGACGTGATCCTTAGAAGCTCTACCAGCCACACTTGACAGCGCTCCAGTTGTGTCGGAGCCTCACTCCAGCGGTACTATTTTGTGTATGTACATTTGGGCACGACAATACTCGGCCCTTTCTATGTATAAGTGTACTATGTCTAGAGGCTCGTAGACAGATATGCGCAGTCAGCTATGTACAGTTAGATGTGTTGTATTTTGAAGTGTTCGCGTCCCGGTATAACGCGATAGCGGAAAGCTTACTACTTATGTTTATGGTGACGCTGCTAATGTTAATGTTCAGAAAGGAAAAAAACATATGGCTCTGTTTACACGGCTTGCCATGAGGTAAAGGTAATATGATAGATAAGGGGTGCTCGGTACAAGTATCGGGTACTCGTCACGGCCCCTAGTCGGGTCGTGACAGTATTGTAGTACTCCATCAGATGACATCTTGAATGGAGTCTCGTCCTTCTGAAGTGCTGTGTCTCTGTAATGTACAAGAATAGGATCCTCATATTGATGTCTCTTCACTTCTTCTACAATAGAGGACTCAGCAACACCTCACATAAAAATTTTGCCATAATCAGAATCAGCCAAACGAACTCCAAGGCTAGCTAGCTGATGAATCTCATGGACTATTTCTTTCCTTCCTGGCTGTACACCTGCCAAACTACCCATAGATTTACGGCTGAGTGCATCTGCTACAACGTTATCCTTTCCTGGGTGATATAGAATATTGACATCATAATCTTTCAGCAACTCTAGCCACCTCCTTTGCCGCAAATTCAGCTCCTTCTGCTTAAAGATATACTGGAGGCTCTTATGATCTGTGTAAATATCAACATGCACGCCATATAGATAATGTCTCCATATCTTCAAGGCATGTATCACCGCCGCTAACTCCAGGTCATGGGTAGGATAATTTCTTTCGTGCTTCCTGAGTTGCCGGGAGGCATAGGCTATAACTCTGCCATGCTGCATTAATACACAACCTAGCCCAACACCTGAAGCGTCTCAATAAACAACATATCCATCTGGCCCCTCAGGAAGAGTCAGAACTGGAGCTGTAGTCAACTTGTCCTTCAATAATTTGAAGCTTCGTTCACAAGCATCGGTCCATTGGAATTTAGCTGCTTTCTGTGTTAACTTTGTTAAAGGCGCTGAAATCGAAGTAAACCTTTCTACAAATATCCTGTAATATCCTGCTAGCCCCAGAAAGCTACGTACCTCCGTAGGCGTCGTAGGTCTAGGCCAAGTCTTGACGGCCTCAATTTTCTGCGAGTCTACCCGAATACCGTCTGCTCCAACAATATGCCCCAGAAATGCTACTGAAGTCAACCAGAACTCACATTTAGAGAACTTAGCATATAATTTCTGATTCTGGAGGACCTTAAGTACAGTCCTCAAGTGATCTGCATGCTCTTCTTCCGATCGTGAATAGACCAGAATATCAGCAATAAATACAATCACGAACAAGTCAAGGAATGGCTTAAACACCCTGTTCATCAAGTCCATAAACACTGCTGGAGCATTGGTCAACCCAAAAGACATCACTTTAAACTCATAATGCCCGTATCGGGTCCTGAACGCAGTCTTCGGAATGTCTGCTTCCTTTACCCGCACTTGGTGATAACCTGACCGCAAGTCTATCTTTGAAAAACACTTAGCACCCTGCAACTGGTCAAATAAATCATCAATCCTGGGGAGGGGATATCTATTCTTTATTGTTACTTTGTTCAGCTGCCTATAATCAATACACATCTGCAGCGACCCATCCTTCTTTCTTAAAATAATACCGGTGCGCCCCAAGGTGATGTACTGGGTCTAATGAAGCCCTTCTCTAATAGATCTCTCAGTTGCTCCTTCAACTCTTTCAATTCTGCCGGTGCCATCCTGTAAGGAGGAATAGATATGGGCTGAGTGTCTGGCAATACGTCTATAGTGAACTCTATCTCACGCTCAGGAGGAAGACCTGGAAGTTCCTCTGGAAACACATCTGGAAATTCATTAACCACTGGGACTGACTGGAGAGTCGGTACTTCTGCTTTCAAGTCATGCACACGAACCAGATGGTAAATATAGCCCTTCCTAACCATTTTCCTTGCCTTAAGGTATGAAATAAACTTACCTCTCGGCGATGCTGTATTCCCCCTCCATTCTATAATTGGTTCCCCTAGGAACTGAAATCGAACCACTTTGCCTTTATACCTTAGTCACATAAATCACGTCATATTCTTTAGTCGCCTCCTCACTGGGCTTTACTCATTCTTATCACAACACTTGTTATATTCACGTAATATCTTGTCTGTAACCAATCCTATAGTGTAACACTTCTTGGCCTTATTCACGACTCTTACTATGGTTTAATTACACCCGGTGGAGTAGGCGTACTTAACCTTTGGTCAATCTTACCCATAATATCCCACAGGCTGTCTTATCAATACATTCGTGTTTGTCATAATTCCTCCTCCCTTGCACTCTTGTCTCAATCATCCTATTTCTTCTTTTAACTATAAATTCGTCGTAATTTACCCCTGCTTATCAGTTCCGTCGATACCTCAATATAACATTTTATGAAGATTTTGTCGGCCTCATCTAAATCATCCCTTAGTATCACAAACCCTTCCAAATTATCCTAGCATTTCTTTTTACCATACTGATACCGATCTCATAATTACTATTACCATCAATTCATCGGTTAATCTTCATCTCTCAAAGTCAAACGCACTTGCGACTTAGTCAAACCTTATCGTCACTGTTGGCGCGACTTTCCAAAAATATTACGAACTTATACGTCATTTCCTTGTTATTTCTCAGAAAATTTTGGCAGAGTTTCCTCTGTATTTCTTACTATCCCAAAACCTGCACGCAGGAAATACCAACAACGCCTCACAGGGCCAACATACACACATATATATTATATCGTATCGTAGCCGCACAGGGCTTCCTATATCAGTCACAAGATGAAAATGACGAGCTTGCCTCGTGTATCCAACCCAAACTGTACCTGTTACTCTTTCCTGTTTATTTTTCCTTTCAATCTTTAACTGCAGGTTTCAAACATACCTGCAGCATTCATACTATGTCTAACATATATTCCGCTTACAGTTACTGATGCTTTTGATTTCCTCTTGCCGCTATTAGGTAACAATCTATAACAATTACACATACATAGGAAATTTCGAGAAGATCTCGTATACCTGTAGCCGATCAGTCTCTAGTGTGACCCGGTGATCTAAAAAGTGAAGTGTGCTCCTCGTCATCGTCTGCCCGCCATCTACTCGTCTGACCTTCATCGTCTTCTTCATCTGAATCCGGGAAATGCAGATAATCGGGCAACTCCTGGTTTACCGATGACCAGGACAGGGGGCTGGAATAATCTGTAACACTTACCGGGGTAGCCGATCTGACGTGGTGCCCTGCCATAGGAGCAACTGGTATGGGTTCAGGGACCGCCCTGGATATCAAAAACTCTGGAGGAATTGTCGTTGGGTCCTCCGAGGGGTCAGTCTCGATAGAATAACTGAGGCTCCTCCTGCTCGGTCCTGGAGCCTGGGGTCCCGGAGTTACCCTAGGGGCCTTCTTAGCACCCCCGCTATCTGAAGCTGGCCTCTTCATCTCTCGCAATTCTGCACCTACCTACAGGAAAGACGTCAGAAACCAATCTTTCCTAAGTCCAGGCTCTATCGCACGATCTAAGACAGAAGGAAAGATGACACCCTAAAGGTCCTGTAGCTTCCTATTTATAAATGTGGTGCACAACACATCGATAAACAAGACTCTACTCGACACGGTCTGTAGACACTCCGAGGATTGAACCGCTCTGATACCACTTTTGTCACGACCCAACCCCGTAGGCCGTGAGTAGTGTCCGAATTGGACACTCATATCACCTGTTAACTATAATCTTTTATAACAGCATATTATGAACTTATTTGTATAAAAAAAACAGGACGTTATTATAAAGCTGTCACAATTCTGTATGTCGTAGGTACCTGTCTCCTAAGGAGTTAGAATCTTTAACAACAACATATATATATATTTACGCAAGCCGACAAGGCTGCCACTACATGCAACATCCCAAACATATATATATATGCAAGCCGACAAGGCTGCCATTACGAATGGGTACGCCCCAAACATAAGTCATATTCATACAACGCAACAACAACGATATACAGACCCACACATGTGTCCACAGACCTCTAAGAGTAATGACAGTATCATATGATGGGACAGGGCCCCGCCGTACCCCAAATAACCACATACATATACAACAAAAGGGAGTTATACCACAAGTTAGGCTCCGGAACAAAGGAGCACTCCAAAGTAGCTGAATAGATATCCTAGGCTGGAGGATCTCCGAAACGAGCGTCTGTACCTGCGGGCATGAACGCAGCCCCCCGAAGAAAAGGGGGTCAGTACGTAATATGTACTGAGCATGTCAAGCATGAAATATAGTAATAGACTCATACTGAGACAAGGTGTGTAGGACCCAATGCAACAAACAGAATTTCATAAAACTTGCCTTTGAACATATTTCATCTGTATCGTTCTCATATCAATATCAATATAGAGTTCTGTAACCAAGGCTGAATAATCATTTTGTATATAACATATATAACGTGTCCCGACCCTTTAGTGAGGGACTCGGTAATTATAATCATAGCATCATAACAAAAACATATACGTGTCCCGGCCCTCTAGTGAGGGACTCGGTAATAAGGAATATATGCCCTCCTGGCCGCCATCTCCATATCATCATGTCATCATATCATCATATCATCATCATATCATCATATCATTATATATATATAACGGGTCCCGGCCCTCTAGCGAGGGGCTCGGTGAGTAATATAGTAAATATGCGCACGAAAACGTGTCCTGGCCCGGGACTCAGTGAAGGATATAGCGGTAAGCACGAGCAGAATAATAAGCAACCACATATATGCAATTCATCTTTTGAGACTCAATGGATAAGTAACTAGCCAGCTCTAAAGTGTCAGGATAATAATCATATTCAGTTCTTTTTAAATCTCATTACAAGTTATAGCAAGGAACGTTTCAGATTTCATGTACATGTATCAATTTGACAAGGTGTAACTTTTGACAGTCAAGTATGCCTTTAATTATGCAATTCTTTAAAAGTAGGAACTTCTATACATCATTCATTAGTCAATCATATAGTAGGCTCGTGACCATAACATTACGGAATGAATAGAATCATAAGTCAAGCTTGGAACTAGAGAGTAGAATTTACCCCAAGGTTCATATCATTTCTTACTTACGTCTAGGACATGCCAAAAGAAAGAAGGAATAGGCTTTACATACCTTTAGCGTTTAGTCGTATTATAACTTGTACTTGCTGCCCAATAGCACTTATCCTATATCAAGATATCAAGAGCTACAATTAGTCTACGAGGGAATTAAATACGTATTTTAACGTTAATAATCCCTTTCTAACATTTAGACGACGTTTCGTTCGCATTCAAACCAACTAGTGCTACAAGCTAATATTGTTAGTCATTCTTTCATGTATCAATCCGAACTTGTTTAAACATGACTTAAGGGAACTTTGGACAGCTTGTACATCATTCAAAACTGTCCCATACTCACGGTCAAACAGCACACACCACACTACCATTTCTATTTCGCAGTTTTCCAACTTCAACTACAACGACAACAACACGTTTACAACATTACTTATACGATTATTGGAACTGTTTTAGCATCATATTACTCTTACAACAACCCACAAACCATTTCAATTTCAACTTGAATCATTAAACTTCACTTTCACTATGCGTTCATAACAATAATCAACATTCAACATACACTAATTCACTCCTAACGTTAAAACAGTCCACGGTTTGGACTGTTTTCCCCCTTCAACATGATTCATTTCTTTAACACCTCAATTCACATATTCATAATGCATACAATACACCACAATGTCCATAACAACAACAATCAAAACATGACACAAAACAGTCCATAAATTCCTCTAAAGCAGTCCCCTACACGGCTTCAACACAACTACAACAACTTCATGATTTTCATCCAATTATCCATACTACAACACGTTCAATTCATTCCCAATACATGTACAAGGATATTAAGCATCATTTCACCTAATTCTACATCACACGGCCCACTTCAACTTCAAGAAAAACAGTCCAATGCCAACATGCAACATCATAAACATTCAATTCACCACTAGACATATGAAAAGGGATCAACTTCTTACCTTATCACCCAATGCTTCAATCGGCTAAGCCTTCAAATCAATTTCTTGAAATTTAACACTTGTTCTTGCTATACCAATGAATGCTACACGTTATTATACCTCTATAAGGGAGTTAAATTTCTTGAAAAACTGATATTTGGATCAACTTTGGGGCACCTCTCTCTCGGCCAGCTCTAGCCGAGAGACCCTCTCTCTCTATCTCTATATTTCTTGCTTTGTGAATGTTGAAATGAGTTGCTTAGTGATGTATGAATCAGAATTTTGCCTTATATATTCCTTCCATGAATTGGACATGTGTCTCACTCAAATTTTTGGGTCAAAAACCATTGACCACATCACTAACCTACACGGCCAACTATGGCTTATAATAATGGACTGATTTTTTGTTTCCCAATCCCACTTAATAATCCAATCATGGTTAATTAAATCCCAATTTTCCATTAATGCCTCTATACCAAACGAAATTTGTAGGTAACTTGTGACTTGAAGCGAAATCGGAAGTTAAAGTTTCTACTTTGTATCTTAAAATAGTCTTGTCTTTAACTTGTCGCGTTTAGTTTAAAACGTCCCAATGTATGAAAATATGGGGTATAACAAGAAAGAAGGTCAATTATTCCTAAAATGCCCTGCATCCTCCTTTTTATAAGTGTGGCGCGCTTCACATCCTTAAACAGGACTCTACCGTACACGGCTTGTAGACACACCCCAGGACGAACTTCTCTGATACCACTTTTGTCACTACCCAATTAGAGGGTCATGAAAAGCACCCGGAGTTAACCGAGTACCTCTAAACATACATCTAGGGGGGCATAAGATATCTCATATGCATCATACTCTGCAAGGATAGGTATCACAATATAATGGCATGTTACTATGTAATCATCGACAACCATGCCCATAAATATGAACCACCAAGGTTGTCTAAATACTATACATTAATATGTATTGACAAGGCTACGAAATATCTAGATACATGCATCGGTCTACCAGCCTCTATATATATAGAATACAAGAATCCATAAGGACGAGGTAGAACTTCGCCGTGCCCAAGTATGTACAAAACAAAGGAGTACCAATAACCTGCAGATCCGGAACAACCGGAGCCTTTTTGAAACTCCGCTGATAAAGCTCCTAAGGGGCAGGTTCGACTATCCGTCCACCTGCGGGCATGAACGCAGCGTCCACAAGAAAGGACGCCAGTATGAATAATGTACTGAGCATGTAAAGCATGAATAATATCATAATAAGAGACATGAAACACAACATGAAGTAAAGAGATAACCTGTATATTTGATTGCCTCTTAAGGCGGATATCATGCATGCTAAATTTATCTTCTTAAAACAACATTATAAATATATACAAGTAAACTGCCCGACCATGTAGGTTTGGTGTTATGCAGCCCAACCGTATAGACATGGTGTTGTCATCATTAGACCGCATCCGGGCATCTCGCGTCTAGGGCGTAAGCTGCCCAATGCAGTGGTGTGTCTGCCTGGCCATGTAGGCACGGTGTTAGTAAAATACATACATATTTATAAAGCATGCATGAGAGCCCAATTAAAAGCTACAACTCTATCAGAGTAGCGTAAGGTTGGTAACCTCCGATTTATATATGTAATAATCATCATCGCTATATCTCACCTCAAAGGAACAATTCATACGGTGTGATCTACAACAATGATCAATTCAAGAATATCATGAAATAAACTCAATAATCTTATAAATTCATAAGCTTTGGAACTTCTAGAAATAGAATCATCATCATCATCATTATCTTCATAAGACATGCTCATCTTTAGCATCATAAGAAACTCTTGGAATCATGAATCTCTAACTTTTGGGGATAAGAACATTATGAAAAACATGTATGAATACACAAGAAAGGAGTTATGCCTTTGGAAAGAAAGGGACTAGCCTTAATATACCTGATTGATCTTCTACTACCTAACTTAACGGTTATTCTCCCGAGCTTGTAAATCTACATTCAGGAGAAATTATACTACTATTAGACTTATTGTTAAATGCCTATCTCAAGTATTTAAATCAAACTCCTTTAGAATCTGCCAAAATTCAGGCAGCATCTCCCGTGTTTATCCCTAGCTCGAAATCATAATTTCAACAACCAACACAACAATAACTACAACAACACCAATAACATCATCCTTAATACCAAAATACTCCATAAAACATCTCACACGATGTTTATCCAATTTCTCAACCAACAAATTCGTTATACGACTATTTAATAACTTTATCTCCATAATTAAACCTAAATCAATACCAATAAAGGAAGATTCATACCTTATTTCCGCTACAACCGCAATACCTTCACTTTTCACCTTGAGTTCAGGACAAAACTCACCGCAATACGATATTATAATCGCAATTATACGCTGTCGGAGCCTAAATTCGAAGACTATATTTAATTCACGTTAAAATTTAAGGTTTGGTAGTTGGGGGAAATTTCCAGAAATCAAGAGAGGATTGGGGATTTTTGGAATGAAAAATGAAGGGGTAAGCCCCCTTTTATAATATTCCATAGTCTGCCTGCCCCGATCTAAAAATTACTCAGCACGTTCGAGCCACCTTAGGGAACGTTCTCGCTGAGTTGTCCCCTGACTCTTCTGCGCGTTCGCACCACCCCCAGTCACGTTCGTGCAAAGTTAACCCCTGCTCTGGCAGCCTGTCTTAAAATGATCGTAACGCCTGATCCCTAATGTCCGATCGATGCACAGTTTATTGCATTAGAAACTAGACTTCCTGAACTTCATTTTAGGCTTTTGCTTTGCTCCAAAACTCCTTATATACTAAAAGATATCCTTTCTCCAAGTTGGACCAAAATTCCCCCCTATAATCATAAATTAAGTGCATATAATCTCATGTATCTTTGGAGGTAACTCCAATGTCCACAATTGAACGACTAACACCTAGCAAATCTTAATGTACGAACGTACAAGGTGTGACAATTCTATAGAAATCCGCTAAGGCAAATACGCGGCAGCGGAAGATGCCGTTCAGGATTCATTAAATGCCTAAGTTAAACCCTTCATTTCCCATTCCCAAAAATATTTCTCCAAAGTGTCTCAAGGGTGATTCAAAGTGTTTTTGAGTGGATTCTTCTTGGGACTTTGAGTATTCGGAGACTCTTTGGAAGGGAAAGGCTCAGATCTGATTGTTCGTGGAACCAGCTCGACAGCGAGGTAGGATACCGCTTAACTTTTGGTTTGACTTCAGTTAGCGAAGCATATGTAAAAGTTAGTTATTGATGGAGAAAACATGTTAAGCATTCGGGTATGAAATTGGAATGATAATTCTTAGGTTGGTATTGTTGATGACTTTATGGGCTTGTCGCCTCGTTTATTGTGATTTAGCTTGTTGCTGATTTGTTGTGTTGTGGTTGTGATACGTTCGTCTCTTACTTATCTTGTCATTTATCATTGATAAAGGAAGAACTGAACTCGGTATTGTTATTGTGATATGTGCTCATGTAGAGGTACGGATGAGATTTGATATGATTACATTGATATTGATACCATGTATAGCATTCATACCCAATTTTACATGACACATGGATATGAACTGTGATTGATACAAATGATGATAAGTGAAGAAGAGAAACATCCGAGGCTTCTTATGTTGGTGTTTCTACATGTATATTTCATATGGCATCTCATGTATACATTATTTGATGTTAACTATGTGGTCTGAAGGGAAATTGTTCCGGATGGGGCATTGCACCGATTGCGGATATGTTTGTATTGGTAGTTGATTTACGGCTATTGTTATGGTTATTCACCCTCATGATCATTATTGAATTTGACATTCATGCATGCATTTCATCATGCATTTCTCATGGTAATGTGGTGTGGTTCTAATGGAGAAATTGATAGAAATGAATGAAAGAAAGTGAAGGATGTAAGTCACCTCTAGGTTGTGTGCGGAGTGACTATGGACAGTTTTGATATGGAAGCCATCTCTGGGATGTGTGCGGAATGGCTTGTGTTGTGGAAGTCGCCTTTGGGCTGTGTCTGGAGTGACTTGTACATGGACTTTACGGGTCCCCTATGGTTCATGACTATTGAGACGTGGAATTTTTTCGTCTATAACATGTGTGTACGGTATGAGATAGTTGGCCAGTGCATTGCATTGCATCGCACCTGCATTCATATTACCTCCGTTCATATCACTGATTCTGGTTGTTGCATTTATTGTATTGCAAGGTACGTTTCCGCATTGATTCCTTAGTTGATGATTCATTTGAGTGTTGTGTGGTCGTTAATCACTTACCTACACCCTTGATGTATTCGAGGACTAGCGGTTTTCGCCTAGGATATGACTGTAGACTACTGAGATCTATTGTGGTTCATATTACTACAAGTCTTACGTGGATGTGCTTAGTGACTATATTTGACTGCTTATATGCCTATTTGTGGATTTCTTCCTTCATATATGTGAACTAATTATTGTCGGCATATGATGCCTACCAGTACTTGTTGTTTGTACTGATGCTACCTCGCTGCATTCTTTCTGGAGTGTAGAATTTGTTACAGATTCCTCTTCGGGCCCTCATGGATGAGTTTCCCGAGGCAGTTAGTTGGAGCTTCCAAGGTGAGCCATGTTTCGATCTGCTGCCCGGGGACTCTTCTATCCTACTGTCTTTATTTCATATCCTGGGATAGATTTATTATTTCAGAGTTGTATTAGTATCACTTGTATTATTCAAACCAGATCCCGAAAGATTATGTATCTAATATTCCGCTTTAGTAGTTATTTATATTATGAGACTGTTTATTCCATTTATTTATTTTACTTATGTTGGAATGGATGTTGGATAAGGGAAGGGTTCTCCCACCAGGGGGTTTGTGTAGGTGCCCGCGCGATCCGTGATTTGGTCTTAACAAGTTTGTATCAGAGCCCTAAGTTACCCGGTCTTTAAGTACAAGAGCATGTCTAGTAGAGTCTTGTGGATTAGTACGATGAGCTATATACTTATCTGCAAGAGGCTATGGACATTTACGGTACTTCCAATTCTTCCAGTCCTTTCGTGGTACTTCATTTGAATTGGTATCTATTCGATTCTAATTAGTATCTGAAATTTCTTGTCTTAATCACCCACGGAAGGTGGGAACTCGTCTTTAAATTCTTATTCGAACGATTTTGTTATGACGTGTTGTGGTATGGTACGAGATGTGTCATCCTGATTCGGATGCGTGACCAAATTCAGGTTCTAGCTATGGCTTGAGGATTCAATTGTGTGGGATTGTGGTTAACACTTGTTTATTATGAGGGTTTTCTTGAGAAATGGGAGAGATAGTACAGAGAACCAAATGATCTCCACGTTTTCAGTGTTGGGCTGCTCGGAAGTTACAGAAGTGCAATTATGGCTTAACAAGAATGATTTGTTCGGGGTATGATTGGTTTGGGAAAAGTTTCATCATCATCAAAGTATTATGATGGTTTGCGTGGCTCGAGTGTACCAATGGCCGGTCAGTGATTCAGTAGTGGCTATGCATTAGAAGTCGATATACGGGGGCAAGTGTAAGTTTGGTAAGGATCATTGGATTTGGCAAGAGGATAGTGACTGCGTGCAATAAAGAAGAAAAGTTAAGAAAGGACATAGAGGATGACTTTTGTGGAAACTGTGTAACAAAGTAAGATTTCATCGGGTATATTGGTAAGAGTACCTTTTGTGTTATGTGACGAAGGCGTAAGGAATAGAATTTGGATAGGTCACTCTCCATTATTAGGAAAGAAACAATTGGTATCTGACGTGCTCGTCAGGATAAGGTTGTAATTTGTATGAGAGTGGATTTCATATTCGGTCATGAAAAGTTAAATTGGACTTCGACTTGGAAATATGGTAGAGGTGGAGTAAGAACTAGTGGTTTGTGGGCTCTTCCAGGAAAATGGTTATCGGTTATAGATTGGAAAGCAAGGTTACTTGTGACGAGTGGAGACTTAAGAGATTGGGCAGTTGTGGTCCTAATCCTTCAGTAAAGGGTGTGTTCGCCGGGTCATCGTGTTTAGAGGAGTGTTAAGGAGATCGTTGAATCAAGAGCTAGTTTATTTGAGAGTTATGTTGCAGTCATACATGGTAGAATAGACATAAGGGTTCAGGGATGAGTTGGTATGTTTGATTATGTCGTGGGCCAATGGGTGCCAGTGGTTAACTAATAAAAATGACTTTAGTGTTGGACAAGTGCGAAGTTTTAATACTCAAGGAGCTATCGGGTGTTGCATCTACTCTTGGACAAGGGGTGTGAGTATTGTACCTGTTTTGTAAGTTTCGGCTAGTTCCTACTATTACTGGTGTTATTACTCTATGGAATTGATCGAATGAGGGGGATAACCCCACGATTTGTTAGAGGTGTTCTGGTTCGACAAGTAAGGCAAGAGGTGATTTTTCATTGGCGAGTAGCATCTTAAGAAATTTGAAGTGGTAGATTAATTCAGGTTGTGGAGAACATTTAGGAAATTAAGTTAAGGGAATTTGAGTAAGGGCACCGTGGTGGAGATACATGAGGACATTAGTAGGACTATGTTTGTGATACGCTGGATTTAGAAAGTAATCAGTTTTAGAGTTGAGTGAGGTAAGTGAACTCTAGGGTGTAGAGTATGTGGCATACTACTATCTCCAGGATTGACTTGGCTAGTTTGCAGGACTTATGATTAAGCGGTATACTATTAAGTGGGTTCGAGTGTTGGTCAGACGGTGGCACTAAATGTGATCTGATTGAAATTGAGGAAATAAAGAGTTAAGATAAGGTATAGTTGCTTGAGAATTGGTAGGAATAAGGTAGATCTTTGGGATTACTTGGGTCGATATGGATTGTGGTGCTGTTGTATTGCATATTTCAGATGAGGTGTGATTGTTGAGCCCGCTTAAAGAAGGAAGTCCACAGAAATAGACTAAGTGAGATGATGAGATTCCGTGAGGTTTCGTGATCAGCAACTAGTGAGAAGAAAATTTCAGGTAACCGACATGTTAAGGTTTATGGGAAGTGGCTTGCATGGGACCAAGTTGGGTAATTTCGTAGCACTCTTCGATGGATGAGCTAGTGTGGTTTAACGGAAAGGAATTCTGGGAACCTCTATAGATTGAAGGTTGGAGTTATATTTTTGAGATGAGACCGTGTTCGTGGTAGTGTATTATGTTGTGGGCACTACTAACTGGATAGCTTGGATGAGCATTTTCAGAATATTAAAGGCTTGGGAATAGTTGTGCGAGGTTGGTGCAAGAGATTGTGAGATTTGATGCTTTCGAAATGGTGATAGACGTATTGAGGTGTTACAGTATGAGATTTGACGGTTAAAAGTGTATTAATTGACATGCTCAGAGTTGTGAGCGATTTAAGGGGAAGCACAAGGAGATTTTGATGTATCTAGAGTTCGTAGGGTCTATCAGATTTGCGTATCGGGTGAAGGTTAAGAAACATGAAGATTGCAATCATAAGGTATAGTTATTCGGTACTAAGCTGACAACGTGGATAGAACTCTTCTTCTGGAGTCGAGGGTGGCAGACACGATTGATTATGCATGAGAAAAAGATTAGAAATGGTCGCCATAGAGGTGTAATAGAACTGCGATTTGGTTCAAAAAGTAGGTGACAGTTCGGGGTGACTATTGGTGATATTCAGGGATTTATGCATTCGTTCCGGGTCAGAATTGTTCGATTAGAGCCTGGTGGGCTATGTTTATAATTCCAGAAGAACTTACGGGTTTCAGTTCAGAATTGAGGTATGACTAGTTTACCGAGTTCATCGGGGTTTGCGAGTAGACTTGATGATATTTTATCGAGGGAAGCTATTCGGAAAGTTATAAGGGTTTACGTCGGTACTTGGTAATGATTTGAGGAGGTACTATGGTTTTGAGAAGTCTTTCTCTACGGGTTTGGACTCAGTTAGGTAATCAGTGGGTATGCTTCCAATATGATGATTTGATGATTTAAGAAGGCTTAAGCGATGGGTTTTGGCTAAAGTAGTTTCAACACCGTGTTACAGAATTAACAGGATTGGAACTAGCGAAATAGGCTTAAGCAAGATCAGTTTTGATGGAAATGCTTAGAGTTTTCAGATGGAGCAAGGATTCTTTACTGGCTTGAGTAAGCCATGGATTTGGGCTTGTGGCGTGTGTTTATGTGTTTCTGAGAAATCAGGATGCGAAGAACGGCTTTAGAAGGTGTGAAAGAAAGGTTAGCGGAATCAGAATATCTTCCGGTTTAGAGTCGTTTATAATTTGTGGCCATGCTTCAAAGGCTGTGTAGTTTGGGGAATGATTGTGGGACCCATCGATCGCATTCAGAGGTGTGTTTTATCGAATAAGAGAATTCAAGCAGAGGCAGTTCTTATATTTGGGGATCAGTTGTGAAAGAAACTTTGAGTATTAGAAATATGGAAATTGGATCTTTGAGCTCAATTAAAAGAAGTTTTGACCGATAAGGTGAACGAGCAGTGATAGTGGTGTACTTCTTGCCGTGGAGGCTTCCGTGTGATTATAATAAAGACTCCTTGATTACCGTTGTTGATACCTAATTTTCACCGCATAATACACGTATTTTAATTCTCAAAGTTCCCGAGCCAAGAAGGAATAAATATACGCTTTCGAAATTTTTAAAAGTCTGAAATCCCGAGAAAGTTGTGAAAACTGACGGTCAAATTGTTTAAGTTTTGAAATTGACATATAATTGGTTAAATTGTGAAATTGACGTTTAATTGTTTAAGATTATGAAAACTGACGAATTTAAGAAAATACGGGCTATTTACTTGTATAAGTGGAATTCAAACAGAAAATGCATATCCCGCTCCGTCTAATTCGGGAAAATTTCTAAATTAAAATGACGTACGAATTCCGGCTCATTTTGGCCGCATTTTTTCACATTTTTAAGTATTATCCAAAACTATGCCAATATCGGCTCATTTTAAAGCTCGTATTTTTAAACTACGAATTTTATTCCTTACAAATATTATTTTACGAGGGTATTTAAGTTAATACGTCGGTTTGAAACTATGTAAAGAGTATACTACATTTTTTAAAAAAAAAGGAGTTTAAATTTCAATATTTCACTTAAACCCCCCTCGCAAAAAACCCCTTCATCCTCGTAGCCAAATAGGCCCATTTCCTTGAAGTCCTAAAAAACTCCTTTGCTTCAGATTTTTGAAAAGAAGAAGAGGAAGAAGCATAACAGAACAGCCAAAAAACCCTTGTTTCATCCTCTTCAATCATACACTCCAATTGGCAACGGTAATTCTGTTGATTTTCTTTCTTTATCAAGTATGAATCCAACCAATTTACAGCTATTATTGTCTTTTGAATTTTAATTTCAACCAAATCAAAAGAGGGGGAATCCCACATCGGTTTTTAGCATTAGTTTGAGCAATTTTCTGTTCTATAAATAAAGCTCATTTCTCTTCATGAAGAAGTGTGACTTTGAGACCACAAAATTGGTTCTTATACCATTAAATGGGTTTTTCATAACCCTAAGAGTAAGAACACTCAGAAACCCGGCGAAGCTGCGAGTTTCGAGGACGTTCTCACTCAAGTATAATTTTTGGAAGTCGTTTCTGTTTGTCAGAATACGATTCGGGTGAAAGGTGGTTCATCAACTCCCGTCACCCCGTCGCTGCTCGTCAAAAAGGTAATTTTCCTTTCTTGTCTTGGTTCTACATATTTCGAATTTTTCTGTAATTAGAGTGGCTTACTTAGTTTTAATGTTAAGTTGCTGATTTGGGGTGTTATTTTCCTCCTTATCCTAGCATTTTTTTATTTACCTTTAGGTCTGTTATTTCATAATTCATGTGGAGTGTCTAGTTTCAATCTTATTAGAGTTAAGTAATTAGTTACTTACCGTTCATGTGTTAGGTGTGCTTGCTATTTGTCTCAATTTAAGCTAGATCATGTTTAATGTTAAAAATGGAGATTAATGTATGTGCATAACATTGTACACAGTTTTGGTGTAGCTGCTAGCATGATTCAGCTATAGTTCATATTAGTTTGGCTAATATAAATTGGTTGTGAATTATGTGCTTCAAATTTCAAAATATTCACTGGCCAAGCGTGATTTCATAAATGCCCAGTTTTAACTTTGTCTTTATAACTAGTTAAACTTAGGATTAATCGTTTGTAGCCTAGCTTAAAATGTTGTTTGTTTAAGTAGTTTAGTTACAGTGCTTTCCTTATATATATACTTAGTAGCAAGGTTTTGGTAGCCTAAGCATATGATGGTTTGGCTCCAATCTTAGGTCCCTGTTTTAGTGAGTTAGTTTGAGAATTCTCTTAAGATATTCTCCTAGTAGTTTTCCTTGTCGAGTTTGTTGTTGTGATGTCTGGAAGTCAAGGCATATTATGGGATTGGTTTAACCTTTCCAATAGACTGCCATGCTTAAGGTCCTAGAAACCTTTGAACCTTGTTGCGGCATTGGAAGATGGTGGTAGCCCCCCCCCCCCCCCCCCCCCCCTCTTTGTTGTCTTAGCCTATCAAGCCTGATGTCCTGTTCTATATGCTATGTGGTCACAGATACTACTAAATGATTTTCATAAGTCTAAATACATGTTTGGTTGAGGTTCTAACTTGTTCAAGTTTAAAGAATTGGTCTGCTCCAAACTGAACATTGTGTGATATGCTAAATATTTAGAAAGTTCAATTTGCTAAATTTGCAGCTTGTATCCTCATCCCTACTTGTAATGTGTCCAGAAATATTAGTTGATGTGCTATATTCCAGTTCAAGTATAATGTTGTTTTCCAAATGCTAGTGTAAAAACCTCAAGTGAGTTCCGGAACTTTACTTTTGAAGTTAAATAAAGAATTTTATAATAATAAGTGTTAAATCTGATTTGAAATGTGTTTTATCCCTGTCATGTTAAACTTCTTAATTAATTTACATACAACAACAACTTTCCTTTTATATAACTTGTCATCCTCTTCAACATGAAGTGCTATTTAAAATGGGCTCAAGTGAAGTGTTCAGTTAAAAGAGATCCTCCTCTTTTTCTCTTTCACTTTTTCTCAATTTTGATTGCTACATTTACTTTGGGACCTCATTTGTATGGTTATGCTACTTGTATGCAGTATGAATATGTAAATTCTTTATTTCTAATCTGATTAGTGCTTAAGTTCTCACTCTTGTATGCTTATTTGATCAAGCATCTACTTTGTTTTTAATCTCAAAAGAATTGCTTTATTTCTCTGTTACACTATCAATCTAAGATTAAAACTCCAGAGTCCTAGTAAAGGAAGAGAAGTAAATTTCCCAAGTGCTCAAACAGTAGCTTTCTTGTGAGCATCATTAAACTTCCTTTGATGTAACTGTGTATCCTAAGCTAGTTGATTGCATGAGCTTCAAGGGAAGAGGGCCTAGCTGGTTTAATCTAGGTGTGGTTTGTACTTTACTGATAGTATTTCTTTTCATTTATGAATCAATTTCTCTGTTTGAGTCTAAAGTTGGTTTGCAGTTCTTTTTCTAGCTTCTCTCCTGGCTCAATAACTGGTTTTCAA
This sequence comes from Lycium barbarum, assembly GCF_019175385.1. Lineage (NCBI taxonomy): Eukaryota > Viridiplantae > Streptophyta > Magnoliopsida > Solanales > Solanaceae > Lycium > Lycium barbarum. The sequence continues at coordinate 75,338,350 of NC_083342.1, read as the reverse complement.
GTTCAGGTTCTTCCTTTTAATCTTGATAATGTTTGGTCGAATGTCTATAACAGAAGGACATCTTTTGCTAAATTCTTATTCAGATATGTCATTGCTTAGTGGTTTCCATATACAACAAGCTGGCTTGCAAACTATTTCCTATTTGAAGTGTTAGTATAATAGAGACAGACATTGGCTTGCCTAGTTGAAATGTTTTGACTGAGTATTCAATTGGTAGCCGTCATTGGTTTAAACTTCTGTTAAAAGGGAAATGAATGAGATATTTCTAGTTCCCCTTTTATTATTTTATTTAAGGAAAAAATAAATTCCTCTTTGTTGTGTTCAATTCATGTCATGATCCTCCCCTTCCCCCATGACATTATTCAATATAATAGTCTCTTTTCTTCCTGTTCTTCTGTGGCCATTTAGTTCTTTTCCAAAGATTTGAGTAGGGACTAATAAACCATGTGAAACTATAACTTAGCAATCTTAACTAGTAAAAAATCTGAATATGTTTAACTTAGCAAATGTGCTTTCTCTTAACCTGCCCGGTCTATCTTTTTTTTTTTTTCCTTTTTCTCTGATCAGTTGTCTATGACTAAAGGAACTGAACATTCTTCATGATAATTGAGGTTTAAAGTCAATTACTATTTTATAAGCTTGAATGACATGTATGTGCTTCTATTCCTCTCCTTCATCTTCTGTCTCCTTTTCCTATTTAAGATTTTCAGAACAAACATGAGGGAGCTATTATAATTGCCTGATGTTGTTTGTAGTACTGTGTTGGAATTCTCTATGATTGTGAAGTCCAGAATTCTCATACAAGTGTGAAATTTATTTTTCAGCAATTAGCAATGGTTCACTGTGTGGAAAAACTATTAAACTGAGAATAAGAGTATTGTTTTTTCTTCTTATGTTGAGACTTGGCGTGTTCAGAAATGGGAATGAAACTTCCCTTAACACCATGCTGTAAATTGTTAGCCGACAAAAATCCTACAATTGAGTCTTCTCTATTTCTATTTAGTGTCACTGTCACGACCCGGCTAGGAGACATGACGGGTACCCGGGGCTAACCACCGAGCACCAATCATTCTACTACCCATCATGCTCATCTAGCGTACATTCATTAATTTATACTCAAATCATAGAGAAATCATTCTTCATTTGGAAACATAATTACTTTTATATACATAAGACCTTAGGCTATCAAAATAATAATATAGATACAATAGTAACATCGTGAGACCATACTACCCACACATGCGTATCTACGAGCCTCTACTAGAGTACTAGACATATGGACGGGACAAGACCCCGTCGTGCCCAAAATACATATACATATATATATATACATATATATATATATATACACACACACACACACACACAAAAGAATAAACCAAATAGCACCTCTGGAGAAATGGAGTGCTCCTGTAAATCTGCTGATAACTCTACGAGTTTGGATCGCCTCCCTGTCTACCTGTGGGCATGAACACAGCGTCCAAAGAAAACGGACATCAGTATGAACATTGTATTGAGTATGTAAGGCATGAAGGAAATAAAAATAATAGAAGAATCATAAGACATAGGATGAAGATATAACCTGCATGAGTTTTATGGGTGAATGCATTTCATACATATATCATATATTTATATAATCATGGTACATGTATCATCATAACGCATATATCGTCGCATCATAATCATCATTGTTAACCCGTGTCCGGGTAACCATCATATGCCGCCTACTAGTGGTGATCATGCCCGGCCTTCTAGGCTCGGTGTAAACATAGCAGCCCGCCTTAGCGGTGACATGCCAGGCCATTTAGGCACGGTGGAATCGTATGTATCCCGCCTTCGCGGTGACATGCCCGGCCAACTAGGCGCGTTGGAATCGTATCGTCATATAATCAATCATAAACTTAACATTTTTACACGTCTCAGAGGCATATCATAACTTAGCATCATTATACATTTATCATCAAAACATACATTAGAACTTGAAGGAAGCTATGGCTATGTCGGGGTGACATAAGGTCGTGAACCCCCGACTAGGTTATGGAGTGATCATAATCGTCATGTCCCACCTTGGAGGAACTAGCGTTTTAATGTGGGTGTACACAAGGAAAATCATCAATGAAACAATACTTGGGATCATTGGCTTCATGGACATCTTATGCTACTCTAGGATTCTTCATACTTAAACCCATCATCATCATTAACATGCTCGTATTGTATCTCCTTTCTTTATCATGTGCGTATGTAGCTTTTTATAGTCATGGACTCGTAATTTCCATTATGTAGGGAGATCAGGGAAAATTAGGAAGATTCATGCCTTAGAAGGAAGCGATTAGCCTTACATACCTCTTTCTCTTAACAATTTTATCGCTTGATCGTTCCCCTTCGATGCTCGCGTTTCTACCTTCAAGAGGATTCACATCAACATTAGTTAATCGATTATACGAACGTGTTACTATTTCTAGAGAAAAATTGTGCAGCATTTCCTTTTTTTCTACTACTTTCTCCATATCATATATCAACTCCCAAACATCCATAACAACATTCACACTATAATAGGCAACAATCATCATTCATCTACATTATCCGCATTTGACAATTTCACTTCAATTTCTCCATAATTGTGGTTATAGTTCACTATCGCATTTTCTCACATATAATACTTACCCAATGTTCTAAATTTCATTTATAGCGTACTTATAATCACAACATATCAATTTTCATAATTCACCCCAAACTACTACTCAACAATGACACTATTCCCACATTCATGACCCATTTTCTATATCCTTCTACAATCCAAGTGTTTTTACTTTTCAACACCTTAAGCAACATGGAATAATCATAAAACTCACCTTTGAATGTGTAGGAACGGGTTTTGGTTGACAATACTTAACTTGAAGAAAACCCTAGCTTCAACTTCCAAGAGAATTCTTGACTTGGAGGAACCCTAGTGAGCTTCTTGCACTTGATTCACTTGAATTTTTAATATTGATCTTTGCTTTCCTTTGTATTCTTGTATATGAAGTGTGTGTGGAACCCTCTAGAAGCTTGGAGAGAAGTGGAGAAGTGGAAAGAATGAGAAAATAAAGTGGGAACATGTATTTATAGTTGCAACTTAATCAGTCCATCGGGACTTATACGGACCACTTATACGGTCCGTATAAGTGTCCGTGGTACACCACCATGGAAAACATTGTTGTTGTTGGGTTATACGGACCATTATACGGTCCGTATAATGGGGTCATGTAACTCACAGTTTTTCCGAAGTTGTCCTCGTCGTTTCGTTTGATCTCCAATCCTTATACCACCTTCTTAACACTTGTTTAATACTTCATTAATGATCTAAGCATCCCTATAACTCGCCCTCAAGGCCTTACCAAACAATTTCTTAACGCAAATTTTTTTGAAACCTTTCCTAAACCCCACTTATACTCCACTTGTCCTTACCAATCCTTATTTTTGTCGATTCATATGACTTCAAAATCTTAACGTATGCATTTTGGGACTACTAAATATCCATCTTATAGTCTTAAGAACTCATTATTACCCTTAAGCTCGCTTTGGTTCATTCACTACGCGACGACATGAAATTTCCAAGGTGTAACACTCTTCCCCCCTTTTGGAACATTCGTCCTCGAATGTTAAGCACCCGGGAATTCTACGAAAATTTCGCCAGAGTTTCCCCTGTAATATGGCACTACCGTCCTATCACAGCATCCTACAATAATATTGCCTCACAGGGCCACAACACAATAGCAATATAAATTGGCCACACATGACCAAAAGCATGAAAAGAAAGCATACATACCTCATAATGTTAATGTTTCATCTTGGATCTATTCTGGGTGTTGGAATAAGTGCGGGTACCTGGAATTCATATTCTCTTCTGCTTCCCAAGTCATTTCCTCGCGGTCGTCATTTTGCCATAAGCCTTTGACTGAAGCTACTTCCTTATTTCGAAGTCTTCGTACTTGCCTGTCTAATTTGGTAATGGGCAGTTCTTCATATGCTAGCTTTTCTGTCACTTGAACATCACCTATTGGAACAATCCTCATAGGATCTCCAACACACATACGGAGCATGAAGACATGAAAAACTGGATGGACCGATTCAAGTCCTGAAGGCAAGTCCAATTCGTAAGCTACTTGACCCACCTTGAGGATAATTTTATAGGGTTCAATGTATCGAGGACTTAATTTCCCTTTCTTGCCAAATCTCATCACCCCTTTCATTGGCGACACCTTTAAAAATACCCAATTATCAACTTGAAATTCTAAGTCTCGCCGGGAGTTGTCCGCATAAGATTTTTGGCGACTTTGGGCTGTCAACAATTGATCTCGGATCACCTTGACTTTTCCTACCGCTTGCTGAATCAACTCAGGGCCTATTAGCTGTACTTCTCCTATTTCAAACCATCAAATTGAGGATCTACACTTTCTTCCATATAGAGCTTCATACGGAGTCATTTGGATACTGGAATGGTAGCTATTGTTGTATGTAAACTCGATTAGAGGTAAGTGGTCATCCCAACTACCACCGAAATCTAGTACACATGCTCGTAGCATATCTTCCAAAGTCTGAATAGTACGTTCGGCTTGCCCATCAGTTTGCGGATGGAATGCCGTGCTGAGCATTACTTGAGTACCTAGACCTTCTTGGAAAGATTTCCAGAACTTGGCTGTAAATTGCGCTCCTCTATCTGTGATAATGGATATCGGAATACCATGGAGTCGCACAATTTCCTTGAGATACAACCTTGCATAATCTTGTGCCGAGTATGTGGTTCTGACTGGAAGAAAATGAGCCGCTTTCGTGAGTCTGTCCACGATCACCCATATGGAATCATACTTGCCTCGAGAACGAAGTAACCCCACAATATAATACATATTGATTACTTCCCATTTCCAAGTAGGGATTTCCATTGCATGTAGTAATCCTCCTGGCTTTTGATGTTCGATTTTCACTTGTTGGCAATTTGGACATTGGGCTACAAATTCTGCTATGTCTCTCTTCATGCCGTCCCACCAATACATCAACTTGAGATCACGATACATCTTTGTTGCACCTGGGTGAACTGAATACCGAGAATAATGAGCTTCTTCTAGAATTCAACGGCGCAACTCTGCAACATTTGGCACACATAGCTTGCCTCGGTATCTAAGAATTCCATCCATAGAAGTTTCGAATGGATACTTATCTTTTTCATGAAATGTGTCTCTGTAATGGCACAAATGAGGATCTTCATACTGATGCTCTTTCACTTCCATATTCAGGGACGAAACTGTGGGATCAATAATACCAATCCTTGCACTACCTGAATCAATCACACGTACTCCAAGATTAGCTTGTTGGTGGAGCTCATGAATTAATTCTTTCTTTCTCAGAGGAACTTCATATTGGCTGCCCATTTATCGGCGGCTAAGCGCATCAGCTACTACTTTGCCTTTCCGAGGTGGTATAAAATACTTACATCATAATCTTTCAATAATTCTAACCATCGCCTCTGTCGCAGATTCAACTCCTTCTGTTTGAAGATGTACTGAAGACTCTTGTGATCTGTATAGATATCAACATGCACACCATACAAGTAATGTCTCCACATCTTTAACGCGTGAATAACTGCAGCTAATTCAAGATCATGAGTTGGGTAGTTCTTTTCATGCTTCCGTAGATGTCTCGAAGCATAAGCGATGACTTTACCATGCTGCATTAACACACATCCTAACCCAACACCGGAAGCATCACAATATACAACCTAGCCATCTGGCCCTTCTGGGAGCGTTAAGACTGGGGATGAGGTCAATCTGTCCTTCAACTCTTGAAAACTGCATTCACAAGCATCATTCCACTGAAATTTAACTGACTTCTGGGTTAGCTTCATCAATGGGTCTGAAATAGATGAAAATCCTTTTACAAACCTTCTATAGTACCCTACCAATCCCAGAAAACTACGAACTTCTGTAGCCGTCGTAGGCCTTGGCCATGTCTTCACAACTTTAATTTTCTGAGTATCAACTCGAATGCCATCATCTGAAATAACATGACCCAAAAATGTTACCGAATTCAGCCAAAACTCGCACTTTGAAAATTTTGCATACAATTCTCGAGTTCGAAAAATGCCAAGAACAATTCATAAATGATTTGCATGTTCTGATTCTGTGCGAGAGTATACTAGAATATCATCAATGAACACTATTACGAATAAATCCAAAAGAGGCCTAAAAACGTTATTTATCAAATTCATGAACACTGCCGGAGCATTGGTTAACCCAAACGACATCACCCGGAATTCATAATGGCCATACTCGTTCTGGAAGCTGTTTTGGGAATATATTCTTCTCGAACTCTCACTTGGTGATAACCTGACCTCAAGTCCATTTTGGAGAACCACTTGGCACCCTGTAGTTGATCAAATAAGTCATCAATTCTTGGAAGAGGATATTTGTTCTTTATCGTCACCTTATTCAACTGCCTATAATCGATGCACATTCGTACGGAACCATCTTTCTTTCTCACGAATAGGACTGGTGCTCCCCACGGTGATGAACTGGGTCTAATAAACCCCTTTTCAAGCAAATCTTTCAACTGTGCCTTTAATTCTTTCAATTCTGCCGGAGCTATTCGGTAAGGAGGAATAGAAATAGGCTTGGTGTCCGGTAATACATCAATAGCGAAATCAAGCTCTCTTTCCGGAGGAAGGCCTGGAAGTTCATCTGGAAATACATCCGGAAATTCATTCACTACCGGGATGGATTGGAAAGTTGGTGACTTTGCCTCGGTGTCATGAACTTGGACTAAGTGATAAATATAGCCCTTAGCTATCATCTTTCTTGCCTTAAGGTAGGAAATAAACCTACCTTTTGGGGAGGCTGTATTACCCTTCCATTCAAACACGGGCTCTCCCGGAAATTGAAATCGAACTACTTTCATTCGGCAATAAACATTAGCATAACATAAGGCCAACCAGTCCATACCCATGATCACATTGAAATCTAACATCTCCAGCTCAACTAAATCAGCTTTAGTCTGGCAGTCGCATATCACAATTATATAATTTTTGTACACTTGTCTAGCTATCACGGGATCACCAACCGGAGTAGATACCTCAAAAGGTCTTATTGGCTCAGGTTTCACCCCAATACGACCAGCAACCACGGTCTGTATAAGTGTCCGTGGTTCACCACCATGGAAAAAATTATTGCTGTTGGGTTATACGGTCCGTATAAAGTTCCACGGTCCGTATAATGTGGTCGCGTAGCTTATAGTTTTTCCGAAGTTGTCCATGTCATTTCGTTTGATCTCCCATCCTTATACCACCTTCTTAACATTTGTTTAATAGTTCATTAATGATCTAAACATCCCTATAACTCTCCCTCAAGGCCTTACCAAACAATTTCTTAACAGCAAAATTTTTTGAAACCTTTCCTAAACCCCACTTGTCCTTACCAATCCTTATTTTTGTCAATTCATATTAATTCAAAATCTTAACATATACATTTTAGGACTAATAAATATCCGTCTTATAGTCTTCAGAACTCCCTGTTACCCTTAAGCTTACTTTGATTCATTCACTACGCGATGACATGAAATTTCCAAGGTGTAACAGTCACCTTGTTTGGGTATGTAGCTGATTTGTTTGGGTTGGCTTGAGTAGATGGAATTGAGTGTTAACATCACCTCAGGTCACTCCCAATTAAACAAACAGTTTTGAATTGATTAGCATTAGTTTTATCTAGTTTGCTATGTCTGTCCATTGGTATGTGCTTGTTGTTGTTTTCTGCCTGCATAAGTTTGAGAGTCTTATTTCAGCTATTATTTTTTCCTGAGATTTCACTTTCTTTCTTTCTAAAAGATATATTATGGTAAGATCTAAAGCGGAATAATAGTGCCACCTAGTTGTTCTGATGTCTTAAGCATTATCCCTAACTCCCATGTCAGGTTCAAATTATCTTTGTTTTACAAATCTTTAAATACGTGTTTGGTTTTAGTATATATCAAAATCAGTTGAGGTCTTTCAAATGCTTTCTCTTTCTATGATCTTGTAAGTTTAAAATATTTTTAATGATTCCTTAACAAGTAAGATACAAAATATGCTGCTTTAAGTTCATTAAACACAAACTAAGTACCACTTAACTCTTTGTATTGGCTAGGTTCCTTTGTTTGTCGTTTAGAATCTCAAAGCTGCGTATTGAATCCCTAGATTGACCCTGATAACTTGGAGTACTGATATTGATGTTTAAAAAACTGTTGAAATAAGCAAAGGGAATGAGGTATTAGGCTGTGACACTTAAATCCCATTTAGAAATATTAAGAGCATTAATTCCATGTTATGTGATTGATTATATATTTAAATTCACTCACTGTTTTGATAAACTTGATATACCCACATTGGAGTATTAAATTACTCACTTTGAATACTCATTCTTCACCCCTCTTTTCTTTGCATGAACTGGGGAGTTTCAAATCCCATATGCCCTCGAGATGCTTTCCAAGGACCATTGCACATCTGATATGTGCTTCTTACAAATTTTGATGCCTTGCTGCTATCTGGGGGCTACGGAATTCTCCTATTGTGTTTGGTTGCTGTACAGTTTGTTGAGCTGAGCCTCATTGTCATTATGTTTTGCTTGCCTTCTCACCAAGGTTGGGTTGTTGATTGTGCTGTTGAGCAGCTGGCATATTTTGAAGCTTGAAATGTGGCCAGGCTGCTTAAGCTACTACTGCTACTCATTATTGCTACACTTGAAGTATATTCGCTGCACTGTTGAGCAAAATTTTGGCTACACTTTAAGGTTACCATGTTGTCACCTTTGAGGGAAACTGCTGGTAGCTATTATTGCTGCTTTTTTGTACTTGTTGCATTCCTTGTAGTGGTGATTTGAGGATAACGACTGCTGCATTTTTTAATACTTTTAAAGTTTAAAGTATTGTGGTCTCGGGTAAATTATCTATTGCCCTTTCCCAAAGAGAATGAACAGGTACTACGCTTGATGAGGTATACAATTGATGGTTTCTGAACTCATTTTGCTGCTGCCCTGCTACTGCTATATGTTGGCGAATAGCTGATGTGCCAAGCCTATTATTATAGCATTTAAAGGCAGAAACTTGATGTATCGTGGTGTCCAGTTGAGACATTTCAATGGGAGATGAGGACAAAATTTGTTCCCGCCCTTGAGTTCCTGTTATGTTTTGGTGACTGAGTTACTGCCGATTTCAAAAAGGAACATATGCTTATTTGAAGAAATAGCTGCTGCTATATGTTCCAGATGCTGCACTTGATTAAAAACACCATGATTTGAATAGATACTATACTTAGGGCTAATGAAGAGTATTTAACTTGAGGCCACATTTTTTTTTTAAAAAGAACAAATTTCTATACTGAATGAAAATTTACTATTTGAATAGATAGTTAACTTGAGGATTCCTAGTTCGGAAAGGTTTTATCCCTCAGTGGGCAATGATGATCATAGTCTAGTTATAAAATAGGAACCAGCATGCGCTTGGCGAGGTAATAGAATGACTGACGGGTTGCTATTTCGCAATCATGACATGTTCAGGGGTACTTTTTCCATATTTGAAAGAAGCATGATTCTGAGCCTTTAGTAATCAAAGCTCCCACAATTTGATGTGAAACTGAGGGATATTATATTTATATTCGTAAACATCACCCCGTCGGGTGGCGTATCCTTTTTACTAATCATTCTCGTTTCGGAAATATAAACCTGAGCAATTTGTACCAAAAACAATTCATAACATTAAGGCACACTATTAAAACTCGTAGGTAAACCACAATTGAGTAGATCCTTAATACCGAGGTGCCTAACACCTTCCCCGGGGGATCACCAGATCCCTTATCGAGACTCTGTGTAGATTAGGTTTCTTTTTAAATAATCATAAAATAATTGTTTAAAATGAACCTTTTTCGACTCAGATTTTCCTAATTTCCTAAAAATTAGGTAGCAACTCTAAAACGTCTCCTTTAGAGCACCATCCACGTAGAAGTATATTTTTTCCATTTTCCCGGTACGATTGACAACCGTACTTCACCGAGACTCTTTTCTTTTTAAATGAGGCAAGTGCTAATGCGAATTGAAAAAAATAAAACCGCTACAACCGTTAGGTTTCGTACTCTCTTTCTTCATTTGAGGATGAATGATTGTTTAATTGGTATCTAATATAACGACCCGTTTGGTCGTTATTGCACTATTGACCCATTTACCCCCGTTGACCCTTCCAGAGCCCTGTTAGTATGATTTGGACCTGCAGGGATGGACGACTCTGTTCCGAGGGTAATCGGGCGAGTTTTCTGATAACTTATGAGAATTAGAACCTTAAAGTGAAAAATCTTTGATCGATAGTTGACTTTTGGATAAACGGGCCTTTTTTCTGAAATTCATCAATTTTGTGTGGTCCGGAGGGTCCATTATGACTTGGTGGGGTATTCAGTCGACTCCCGAGGCACTCGGGAGCATTTTGGGCTATTAATTAGAAAGTTGGATTTTGGCCATTGGGGGGTTGACCCGGTCAAATAGGCTTCAGATGGGAAGTTCAAGACCTCGAGTGAGTCTCTAGTGTGTTTTTAAGTATATGTGCATATATGTTTTGTACCTGGGAGGTCTCGGGTGGATGTCGATATTTGGGGTGAACTTGGCGAAAACCAGAAATTACTGGTTTCTGTCTCACCCCAGCGAGACTGGGTGCTCCCCAGCGGACCTGCCTCGGTGAGGCTTGGTCCGCAGGCATGGAAGTTGTGGATTCTATTGAAATACGCCCCAGCAGATGGTATTTCGCTAAGGTGAATGCGCGGTAGCAGAACTTCTTCCGCTGGAGCGGAAGACATTGTTCCAGATTCATTAAATGTCTAAGTTAAACCTTTCATTTCACATTCCCAAAATTATTTCTCCAAAGTGCCTCAAGGGCGATTCGAAGTGTTTCTGTGTGGATTCTTCTTAGCACTTTGAGTATTCGGAGGCTCTTTGGAAGGGCAAGGCTCAGATCTGATTGTTCGTGGCACCAGCTCGACAGTGAGGTAGGTTACAGCTTACCTTTCGGCTACACTTCAGTTAGCGAAGCATATGTAGAAGTTTGTTATTGACGGAGAAAGCATGTTAAGCCTTCGGGTATTATGTTGGGATGGATATTCTTAGGTTGGTATAGTTGATGACTTTGTGGGCTTATCGCCTCGTTTATAGTGATTTGGCTTGTTGCCGTGTGTGTGGTGTTGGTCTTGTTGCTTATTTGCTATATTGTGGTTGTGATATGTTCGTCTCTCACTTATCTTATCATTTATCATTGATAAAGGAAAAATTGGACTCAGTATTGTTATTGTGATTTGTGCTCATGTAGAGGCACAAATCGAATGAGATTTGATATAACTACACTTGATATTGATACCATGCATAACATTCTTACCCATTTTTAAATGATACATAGATAAGAACTATGATTGATACTAATGGTGATAAGTAAAGAACAAAAAAATCCGACGCTTCTTATGTTGGTGTTTGCTACATGCATATTTCATATGGCATCTCATGTATATCTTATTTCATGTTACCTATGTGGTCCGTAGGGAAATTGTTCTGGACGGGGCATTGCACCGATTGGGGATAAGTTTGTATTGGTAGTTGATTTACGGTTGTTGTTATGGTTATTCACCCCCATGATCATTGTTGAATTTGACATTCATGCATGCATTTCATCCTGCATTTCTCATGGTAATGTGGTGTGGTTCAATGGAGAATTTGATGGAAAAGATTATGGAAACGTATGAAAGAAAGTGAAGGATTAAAGTCACCTCTGGGCTATGTGCGGAGTGACTATGGACAGTTTTGATATGGAAGCCATCTCTGGATTGTGTGCGGAATGGCTTGTGTTGTGGAAGTCACCTCTGGGCTGTGTGCGGAGTGATTGGTACATGGACTTCGCGGGTCCCCCATGGTTTATGACTATCGATACATGGAGGTTTTTCGTCCGTAGCATGTGTGTACGGTATGAGACATTTGGCCAGTGCATTACATTGCATCGCACCTGCATTCATATTACCTCCGTTCATATCACTGATTCTGGTTGTTGCATTTATTGTATTGCATGGTACGTTCCGCATTGATTCCTTGGTTGATAATTCATTTGAGTGTTGTGTGGTTGTTAATCTCTTACCTAGCCCCTTGATGGATTCGAGGACTAGAGGTTTCCGCCTAGGCTATGACTATAGACTACTGAGATCTATTGTGGTTCGTATTGCTGCAAGTCTTACATGCATATGCTTAGTGACTATATTTGACTGCTTATATGCCTATTTGTTGATTTCTTCCTTCATATATGTGAACTAATTATTGTCAGCCTATGATGCCTACCAGTACTTGTTGTTTGTACTGATGCTACCTCGCTGCATTCTTTCTGGAGTGCAGAATTTTGTTACAGATTCCTCTTCAGGCCCTCATGGATGAGTTTCTCGAGGTAGTTAGTTGGAGTTTCCAAGGTAAGCCATGTTCCGATCTACTGCCCGGAGACTCTTCTATCCTACTGGCTTTATTTCATATCCTGAGACAGATTTATTATTTCAGACTTGTATATTTCAGAGTTGTATTGGTAGCTATTGTACTATTCTGACCTGATCCGTGGAGATTATGTATCTAGTATTCTTCTTTAGTAGTTATTTATATTATGAGACTGTTTATTCCTTTATTTATTTTACTTAAGTTTAAATGGATGTTGGATAAGGGAAGGGTTCGCCTACCAGGGTGTATGTGTGGGTGCCCGCGAGATCTGTGATTTGGGTCGTGACAGCCACTGGAGTTTGAGACCGTGAATTTAGGAGATCGTGGTGAGCAGTTTGCTTGGTCCGTAGCACCCTTCTCCCTCTATGTTTCTTTTTTCCTGTCTTTCGTTTATACCCAAATTGTGTATCAATGGATTTCTCCCTTGTATTGTATTCGTAGTGGCTCTTGTACATATGACACCAGTCTTGGGTGGTATTTGTATTTCCGCACTTGTTTCATAATGAAAGACTCAGTGTTTGGGCATTTGACTTATCTTTTACTTTCTGCATATCTACCTTAATTAAATTGGTAAATGGTTGGGTTGGCTTACCTATCGGGTGGGAATCGGTGCCATCACGACTTTGGATTTTGGGTCGTGACATATCCTCAAGCACCTAATTAGTCCACTCGAACTGACCATCAGTCTGAGGGTGAAAAGCTTTATTGAGCTCTACCCGAATACCCAGCTTCTTCCGCATAGACAGCTAGAAATAAGATGTAAACTATGTGCCCCGATCCGAAATGAGAGAAATGGGCACCCCATGCAGACGAATTATGTCCCGAATGTAGAATTTTGGCCAACTTCTCGGAATTTTAAGTAGTCTGAACCAGAATGAAATGTGCAGATTTGGTCAACATGTCTATAATGACCCAAATAACATCAAATTTTCCAAAGTCTGCAACAATCCTACCACAAAGTCTATAGCGATCCGCTCCCCTTTTCACTTGTGAATGAGCATCCTTTGAATCACACCACAAGGCTTCTGGTACTCATACTTCACTTGTTGACAATTCAAACACCGAGACATGAACTCCACTTATGTCTTTCTTCAATTGACACCACAAATAATGTTGTTTCACGTCACGATACATCATCTTAGCCCCCGGGTGAATGAATACTTTGAACTATGAGCCTCCAACATGATCAAGCGAGTCAAATCACTAACCCCTGGAACACGAACCCGATCCTTGATCCTTAGAATACCCTCACTGTCAAGAATTGGCTCCTTTCCCTCTCTTTGTAACACCTTGTCACAAATTCTACATAACTTCACATCATCAAACTGCTGTGCCTTAATATACTCCAATAAGGAAGATCGTGCCTCCACACGAGCTAGAACCCTACCAGACTCCAAAATGTAACGACTCGCATTTTCGCGTTAGATTACGACGTAAGTAAATTAAGATGAACTCAGAAGGTTGAGGACATTGGAAGGGATAGTGATGGTTTAAAATAAGTATTAAGGAAGTATCGTAAGGGTTAGAGGTAAAACGAGTTGAAGAAAATAAGTTTCGTCGAAGTTCGACACTTAGGAGTGAATCACGGTCACAAGTACGGACCATGAAACTGAATCAAGGCCCGTGAAAGTGAGGATTAGCCACCGTAAGAGCTAGCCAGAAACATGAAAAAAATTGGGGAAAATCACATTGGAGAACACAGAACGTGAAAGGGTTTCACGACCATGATTTCCACCGTGAAATTGAGGCTGTGCACATCTTTTTATATAGGATCCAAGTGGTGCTCCCATTTTCTAATTCATTTTCTAAGCTCCTAAAATCTCCCTTGTCCTTAACATTTAAGGAAAGAATCATCATCTTCTTTATGTGTATCAATTAGTTTGAGCTTTAGATACGTTTAGCTGCTACAGATCTATGAATCGGCAGTCAATTGTTATAGATGAGTTTTTGAGTGTGGTTATAGGGTATGTTAGGGTTATTCTTGTTATGATTCAGATGCTGGAGATATTAATATGTTGCATATGCATGTTATTTTTTGTGTTACTAGGTTAGAAAGGAAATATGCGTAGAGAAACATCGTAGAACGATTCCTAAAGAGAGCTTGTCGCTCGTTTGCTAGTTGGCGTATTTCGTTGTTGATGCTAGCATTACCTTCCTTCTTGTAGATTAACTTATCAAGGATGATGGTTCCGTCGTCATCATTGAAGGGTCGGTTCAAAGGTATGTAAAGGCTAATTTGCTATAGTTCTTTAGCATGAATCCTTAGCAAGTACCCTCTTCCAATACGATTCTGAAAATAGATCATTGTACTCACTCCATTCATACGTTAACAACTCCATGTGTTTCCTATTTGGTATTTCCCTAACGAATCGAGTTCCGTATTACTATTGGTAGTCTCTTACCTCTTTCAAAAAGTATATGTGTTACCACATCGGCACCCTCATGAGAACTTTCGTAGCTCCACTGGCTCGTTAGTCTAGTAGATACATGATGTACCAGCTTGTTAGTCAGGTAGACACAATCCTACTAATATGGTAGCTAGCACATACGTATGAGACCTTACTATGACTTAGTAGCACAACTATTGTGTGTATGCGTCTTGCATATTTTAAACTAAGATTTTGTGCTAGTTTATATGGTATGGCTTCCAAAAGATTCAGAATGGAAAGCCACAATGCGAGGCAATGTATTCAAGTTGGTAAGGACATGATACATGATCTTGCAGGTTGTCCGGATACTTGTTATATTTAGTTGTTCCTTTCAGCATTACTGTAACACCTCGTACCTTAGCTTTATGATGTGTCATAGTAAATCCATAAGAACGCGGAGGATATTGGTCATTCATGAGGCTATGGATGATTTAAAAAAACATTAAAAGGGTTTCCGTAAGGATGACTATAATACCCCATACCTTCGGGCTATGGTTTGAACCGCTCGACATATGTAAGTAGACCCGAGCTGTAAGACCTCGTAAGTTCGAACCATTGAAAATGATATATAAATATAAGTATATTTTTTTACGCGGTGTGTTTTATCTTATAAATGAGATTTATTTGGTTATAGGAATAGAAATTATTTTCTCCCAAGAAAAGTTATCTTTTTCTATTTTGAGAATTGATAGTACAAACATTCTACACATAGAAAGCATTTGGACCAAAACATTTGTTCTTTTATACACTAATATTAATAAATCATGGGTACTTTTAAAATTAGGACATATACCAAAATTTCATAAAGATTAAGACATTGATAAAAATTACATCTTATCAAATTCTAATTTTTCGACCTAATATCAAGAGTACAAATTTTTGTACTATTAATTCTCAAAACATAAAAAGATAATTTTTCTTGTGAAAAAATAATTTCTATTCCTATAATAAATAAATCTCAATTATAAAAGAATGTATGTCGCATAAAAATTATACACCTATTTATATATCGTTTTTAATGGTTCGAACTTACGGGGTCTGACGGCTCGGGTCTACTTACATATGACAAGCGGTTCAAACCATAGCCCGAAGGTAAACGGTATTACAGTAATCCTTACGGTAACCCTTTTAATGATGTTTTAAATCATCTATAGCCCCATGAATTACCTATATCCTCCGAGTTCTTATGGATTTACTATAACGCATCCTAACGCTAAGGTACGGGGTGTTACACCACTTCCCCTTAGGAACATTCGTCCTCGAATGTGGACTGTAACTTTGGGCGCTAACATATGATTTGCACGTCTAAAGCACGTCGGATCTGATAAAGACCTTGTGATTACTTATCGCTTTAGTCTTACTCATACGAAGCGGATTAATCTCTTAAGATCGCTCTGCTTCACGATCTAGAATGTGAAAGAAGGGTAACAATTCCTAAATAACCTGCAGCCTCCCAAAAATAAGTGTGGCGCGAAACACACCCATAAGTAGGACTCTAGTAGACATGGCTTTATAGACTCTCTAAGACTGAATTGCTCTGATACCACTTTTTGGAAAATTAGAATTTGATAAGATATAATTTTTATCAATGTCTTAATTTTTATGAAATATTGGTATATGTCCTAATTTTATAAAGTTCTCATGATTTATCAATATTAGTGGATAAAAGACAAAATATTTTAATCCAAATGCTTTCTATGTGTACAAATTTTGTACAATTATACAAATAGGCACTTCATTATAATTGTTATTTTAATGTAATCAAGAGGTGGGAGCTACGTGTCTTATGTTGAGGAATTAGGCATAAAATCTTGTAAGCAAACCTTTTTCCCTTTGGGGTAAGTCAAAATGTTCCAAGCCTTTTTCGCTTTGATGGATAGTTATAAACATTCCAACAATTTTTTTTTTTTTCATTTTGGGTGGAAGAAAAATATTTCAGTTTTGGAGAAGTAAAATGTGGCCAACAACTTTTATTCTCTTTGGATCATTATATTTTGAAGAAGTTGCTCTCGGTTTATAGCTCCGTTTGGAAACTCTCAGCAAGTGAAGGTCTTTCTCCACTTATTAAGGTAAGTATTTGTTAAGAACTCACAGGGCGGTGATCGAAAGCTGTGAGTTCAAGTCATAATAGTTGTATAAATTAGTTGCGGGTTGTTTTCTTATGGTATGTAGATCGGTGGGGGTTTGGTAGCTCGTATAGAGCTTGTTTGTTGTTAAAAGGAGGTCGGGTGTGGAGTACACCATTATATATAGCCTCGGGAGCTCGTCGCTGCTTGATTGCTTAACGATAGTGTTAGTCTAGATGTAGTATGTGGTTGGGATGTTGTTGTTTTGATATTAGCCAGTCTTAAACAGGTTGAGTGTACATTAGGAGGATTGACTCGGTGTGGTCATTCGAAGGTCGAATTGAGGTACGTGAGGCTATTCCTTTACCCGCCACTACGGCACTATGTGTATTATTTGTTTCCTATGTGAACTATGATGTTTAGAGCTCTCAAGTGTAGTAATTCCATGTATTGAGCCAACGAATCACCTAAGAAATGTTATGTGACTATAATCAGTTGTTACTCGAGCGTGTTACTCTTCGAAGTCAAATTATGAGTTGTCGCAATGAAAATAGAGCTTCTCCTTAGGTGGGATTATATTAGTATTCTATAAAGTACGATTCCAAAACAGAATTCTAGAATTGCTCCATTTTTGTATTTGACAGTTGCATGTACTTTCTATTTGATGTTGCCCTGATGACACGAGTTTCATATGTGGAATAACAGTCTCATGTTCCTTTTAGTAGGTATGAATGGGCCATAGTGGCACCCTTAAAAGAGTTTTCGTGGCATGATGATGGTTAGTTGACGACATGATAAGAAGCTTATATGTTTGATAGGTGTGGTGTGTCCTAACGATCATTAGTAAAGATGTCATAGAGATTTATTTGTTGACAATTGCTAGTTGATAATGAGATGAGAACCTTACTTGTTAATGATGGTGATAGTCTATAAAGTACGACTAAAGGGGTTATAGAACAGTGGCTAAAAGGATTTATTCTTAGGATGAATGTATGATGATTCTCAAGTGACAGTTAGAAGTTATAGATCTATGGTTAAGGTAGGGTATTTAATAGTTATAGGCTATAGGTATGGGACTATAGCACGTTACTTAAAGTAAACGATATCCCACGACTACTGTCTAAGTGACCATTATAGGATGTAGAACATAAAGTTAGATGGACCATAATAATGGAATCCAGATTGTTTCTATTAGGTTGTAGAGCGTCCTTTTAGGACGAGTCATGTGGATATAGATAGGTATGATTCCTCATGAGAGTATAAAGGCCTTAAGAGGATAAAGCACGTATTTGAGTACCTATCGAGTATCATAAAAGCGTAAGTGTGTACGTTCTTCTTGTATCCCTTGACATGAAGTCGAGTTATTTGTCTCCTCTCCTATATGAGTTCCACAAGATAAAGAGTGTAAGCCTTTCACTAGTATTCAGTTGTTTCCATTATGTGACGTCATTTGTATCATATCAAGTTCCTATTTGTCTATCTACAGATCCTTGGTTAGTATGAATGTCAGTTGTCATCACATAAGTAATCCATGAGCTATTTGAGTGCTGCTGAACCAATCTGCATTTGAATGATCTCATTAGAGTCATGAGTAACGACTATTTTTCCGTCTTCCTTGGCATGGATCCTTAGTACTTGTCCTCCCTTATAAACCAAGAGTGGTTAAATGTAAGTTGTTTTTAGGGCTCCATTCATCTACTTAATAGTTTTCCAGTTTATCCAGTTGGTCTAAATCATGATTTGCGAAGTCCGTATTTGATCATATAATACTTTAGTGATTCTTGAGAGTAATCAGATTCCTTAATTGTATCATTTGCAAGTTACAGTATTGTCTGAATAATAGAATCATTTGTAAGACTTCCCCCAGATTACTAGGTGGACTAAGTATGTAATTGTCGTCCAGAGTATGTGGCCTACAAAGGCTTATTTGGCGGCCCACAGCGGCTCATTTGCTAGCCTACAGAGGCTTATTTGATGGCCTATCGATGCTTATTTGACGGCCCGCAGTGGCTTATTTGTTGGACTACAGATGCTTATTTGATGGCCTACAGGGGCTTGTTTGATGGTCTACCGAGGCCTATTTGAAGAATATATATTTTTCGTACTTATACATGATAGATCCTGTTATGACTCGATAGATTATTTGTTATGCGCTCATATGATTTATGTATTCTAAAGAAAAGGTAAAGAATTAAGTCAAGGAATAGTAATAAAAGTATATTATCCCAAGTGAATAGTAAATGATCCCAGAACATCGCTCCACATAGCGACCCAAAAACATCATCAGAAAGACTCTAAAGAAGATTAAAAAAAATAGAAGTACAGTAAAGGTTCAGTAAGTGTTCTTATAAATATTTCAGAGCTTTCAGTTATATCGACTTGATTACACTGTAGTTGTCTCCTTTATGAGCTTCAGTTTATCATATATGTTTCATGTCACCCTTACGTACTCGGTAGAATCTTTCTGTACTAACGTTTCTTGGCCGGGGACGTTGTATTTGTTAAATTTCACATTGCAGGTCTAGATATACAGGTTGACAGACATTTACATTAGGTATTGCGGACATTCAGTGAAGGTGTTGTAAGCTCCACTCTAATTTGGAGCTGAGTTAGGTGTAGTATCTTTAAGTACAGAGATTACGGGTAGGTCGGGGCCCTATTCTGACACTTGTCCCGGTTTTTTAGTTGTAGGTACTCGTAGAGCTTCATAGACGGTACTGGTGAGTTTGTTTGTATTCAGTTGTATATCAGTTGCATGCCATGGGCTAGTGACCACATTTATATACAAAAGTCATTTGTATTGCTCATTTGTCTCTCAAGTTATGTCATACAATTTGTATAGGTTCATTGTAGTTGTATGTAGAGCATAGTCCATCCCATTCGGGTTTGGGGCGTAACGGTTACTTCATTTGAATATAACACTTGTTTAATGATTCTATATTCGCCTTACATACATAGTACATTCTTTCATACTCGTCTCTTTTCCCGAGGTGCTGTATTTCATGCTGCAGGTTCAGATAGACAGTCTGATATACCTCCACAGTAGACGCTTCCTATATCCAGCAGTTGATCAGTAAGACCCATATCTTCCGGAGTACAACTGAGACTAGAGGTCTTTTGTTTTTTATGTTTATAGACTCTATGGGTAGGCCAGGGCCCTGTCCCGACCATGTTATCTATGTAAAATACTCTTAGAGGCTTTTGTAGACACATGTGTGCATGTGGTCAGTTGTAGTTGTTAGTAAGTTGTTTGTAATAGTTGAGGGCTCGTAGGCCTATGTACATTTATATATATATTTTTGGAATAGTTCATACATATACATCTTAAATATGGCAGGTTTATGTCTTATGGGTTGGGTCGCTCGGTCAAGTAAGGCCCTGAGTGCCTGTTCGCCTCACTCAAGTTTGGGGCGTGACAAACTTGGTATTAGAGTAGGTCTGTGTCCCATGGAGGATACAAAGTTGTCCATTAGGGTTCTACTTATGGGTGTGTTGTGCACCACACTTATAATCGGGAGTCTACAAGGCATTAGGGATTGTTACCTTTCTCTCATCTCTAGATCTTGTCGTAGAGTTAGGTCATAGGAGTTTGATTTTTAACTCGTGCCTTACTATGTGTTTATAGAGATGCCTGTAAGTAAGAAGGCAACAACTAGTCATTGGGTTAGTGTGGCTACAGATAAGGGGACTAGAAATATGCCACCCATTGGTGAGGGTCAGACTGAGATCCAGAGTGAGTCTCCCTCCCAGGTTTCCTCGACTCCACCAGCCCCAGAGGGGCTTTGAGGAGCTCCAGTACCCCCAACACCACCATCTGGCCCATCCGAGTAGGATTTGAGTAACGCATTGCATTTATTGACTCAGATAGTAGCCTCACAGGCACAGCCGTATATGGGGGCACCTCGAAGTGCTTGACCTTCAGAAAGATAAATTAGCACGAGGGTCTGGGAGTTCATTAACCTGATCGCACAAGAGTTTACAGGGTCAGACCCTCGGAATTTCATTGACGAGTTGCAGAGGTGTCACACCCCAATTCTAATAGGGCATGATGGGCACCCGACCCTCACTTAGAGTCGAGCGAACCCGCTAGTTCTCATTATACTAATAGTCTTACTAGACTCATAATCGTGAAATGATATGCAAAATGAAGCCCTTTCAAAACATTCTTTTCATCTTTCTTAACTCAAGTAAAAAGCTATAATAGTATGAATCCGTAAAGAAATGCATAATGCTACATCGGCTTGCATAGCTGCTTACAAGGATAATGTACTGTATACCTGACTCTATCTGCAAAAGTCTCTAATCATAAGATATGATATCAAAACCTAAGTTGGGACAGGACCCCAACATACCCATAAGGTGCGGGACTCAGCTCATGAGAACATACTGCAACGCGGTATCACTCCGAACGGAATGGAGTCTACCAATCCAGCTAACATCCTGGAACATCCTATAGTCAAACTCCTGGACAACTTTCCTGCAAAGCAATATGGGGCTGTGTGGCATGAAACATAGCGCCCCCAGGCAAAGGGACGTCAGTACGGATAATGTACTGAATATGTAAAGCATAATCAATAGCATAATGAAAGCATATGAGAAAACCTAGTATGGACGAGTTATGAAATGAGAGAGAGCAAGGTATACCTCTAGCGATGCTCGTTATACTTACTTATCCTCTGTATACTAGGAAACTTCCTTTTCATACATTTGAATACATAGTAGTATCATACCCGACCATTTAAGTTCGGTTTCTTACGTACCCAGCCATAATAAAGCTTGGGGTTATGCGTACCTGGCCCTACCAAGGCTCAGTGGTATCCGTACCTGGCCCTACCAAGGCTCAGTGTTATACGTACCCAACTGCAGTGGTGTGCGCGCAATAGATATCATACCTGGCCATATAGGCTCGGTGTCATAACATAGCCTTCATACTTTTATAACATACATATATATCCGAGAGAAACATTTCGACACTATCGGGGTGACACAAAGTCTATAAATTCTCAATTTCTCTTATTGAATCACCATCATCTTTATCGTCATCACTATTATCATCGTCATCATTATCATCATCACCATTATCGTCGTCATCATTATCGTTATCACTATTATCGTCGTCATCATTATCATTATCATTATTAACGTCGTATTCATTATCATTATCACTATTGTTGTCGTCGTCATTATCGTTATCACTATCATCATCGTCATCATTATCATTATCACTATTAACATCGTCATCATTATCATTATCATTATCACTATTATTGTCGTCGTCATTATCGTTATCACTATTATCGTCGTCATCATTATCATTATCACTATTAACATCGTCATCATTATCACTATTATTGTCTTTGTCATCATTATAATTATCACTATTAACATCGTCATCATTATCATTATCACTATTATTGTCATCGTGCTCGTAACATGTCTTTTACCTTTAT
Source organism: Lycium barbarum (assembly GCF_019175385.1). Taxonomy (NCBI): domain Eukaryota; kingdom Viridiplantae; phylum Streptophyta; class Magnoliopsida; order Solanales; family Solanaceae; genus Lycium; species Lycium barbarum. The sequence continues at coordinate 75,315,905 of NC_083342.1, read as the reverse complement.
CTCGTATGAAGCCCTTTATAAACATAGACTTATAATTTTCCGGAATGTAAGAAAGTTATGGAAAAATAGGATGATTTATGCCATCGGAGTCATGCCTTAGAAAGAAAGGGCTAGCCTTACATACCTCTTTCGTTTAACAATTCCATCGCTTGATTGTTCTCCTTCAATGCTCACGTTTCTACCTTCAAGAGAATTCACATTAACATTAGCTAATCGATTATATGAACATGCTTACTAAAGCTAGAGAAAGTTGGGCAGCATTCCCTTAGTTTATAAAACTTTCCTCATATCATATATCAATTCCCGAACGTCTGTAATAACATTCACAACATTATAACCAACAATCTTCATTCATCTACACTACCCACATTCCACAAGTTCACTTCAATTCATCCATAATCATGGTCGTAGTATACTAGTACGTTTTCTCACATATAATGCTTATCCCATGTCCTTAATATCATTTATAGCATGCTTACAATCACAACATATCAATATTCATGACTCATTCCAACCTACTCCTCACAACCTCATTATTCACATCTTTGTGACCCATTTTCTATCTCCTTCCATCATCTAAGTCTTTCAACCTCTCATTACCCTAAATAACTTGGAAAGATCATAAAACTTACCTTAGGTAATGTAGGAATAAGCCTTGAGTGGAAATACTTCTCTCGCACCAAAACCTTAGTTCACTTCCATTGGAATTCCTCGGCTTGGATGAACTTTAATGTGTCTCATACACTTGACTCTCTTTGTTTGATGAAGTTGATCTTAAATCTCTCTTGAGTTCTTATGGAAGAAGTGTGTGGAACCCTCTAGAATCCTTGAGAGAGATGAGGAAGTGTGGGAAATTAAATTAGTGAAGTGGGATCACATTTATATAATTGAACTTAACTCAGCCCGTCGGGACTTCCACGGACACTTATACGGTCCGTATAAAATTGTACGGCCCGTATAAGTGGTCGTGGTTCAACACCAGGAAAACATCATCTCTGCTGGGTGTTATACGGACCCTTATACGAGCCGTATAATGTTATACAGACCCTTATACGGACCGTATAATGTTATACGGACCGTATAAGTCGGTCGTATAACCCCATCTCCCTGAAATGATCTCCGTCGTTCGTTTGATCTCCAATGCTTATGGAACCTTCTTAACACTTGTTTAACACCTCATTAAAAATCTAAGGGACGTTATAGCTCTTCTCCAAAACATCATTAAGTCATCATTAATTAGTTACTCATAAATTTTTTCCGATACATAACGTATGCCTTGCCTTTCTTGGCAAACTTTCTTCTATTACCTCGAATGCCTTCGAAATCTCAATTAGGATCATCCAATGCTATTTCTTACTTATTGAAACATCGTATACTGTGCGTCAACAATTTTTTTTCCGAGGTGTAACATTCTTCCCCCCTTTAAAACATTCGTCCTCGAATGTTAAGCTATCAGGGATTCTACGAAAATTTCGCCAGAGCTTTCCCTATAATATGGCACTACCATCCTGTCCCAACTTTCCAAAATAACACTGCCACTCAGGGCTACAACACCACAACACAGAATATGGTCATACACGACCAAAACCATTAAAAGTAAGGCATTGCATTGCTTACCTGGGGCAACAGCATTTCATCTTGAATGTTACACCTCGGAAAATCTTCCGTTGGTACGCAAGTGAATGAACTAGTGGGAAGTACGAGTATACGATATTTCCATGAGTGAGAAATGACATTTGATGACCTTAAGTGAAGTTTCAAAGGCATCCGATGTTAGACGAGAAAGTTGGCTAAGATGAGGCAAGGCATACGATAGATATCGGAAAGGAAATACGAGTAACGAGTTAGCAAGGCCTTAATGATGACTTGGATAAGAGTGATAAAGTCCCTTAGATTGGTATTGAGGTGTTGAACAAGTGTTAAGAAGGTTCCATAAGGATTGGAGATCAAACGAATCGACGAAACGAACTTCGGAACCACTGGGGGTTATACGGCCAAACATACTGGCCGTATAAATTATACGGTCCGTATGTTTGGGACCGTATAATCAGTCCAGAAAGGAAAAAGTTTCTGGACCAAATATACGGCCAGACATACGGTCCATATAAATTATACGGACCGTATGTTGGTCCGTATAAGTGGTCGTGGCAGATTTTTGGTGCATTAAATAAAGGGACCAAGGTTATTTCATTTCACTTCTATTTCACACCCCTTCTCTCTAAAACATCTCTCTACATATATTCCACAAGAATTCAAGGATATTTGGTGATCAACAACATAAACCAAGTGAATCAAGTGTAAGAAAACCCATCAAAGATCATTCAAGTCAAGAAATCCCAATGGAGATAAACTAGGGTTTTTGCTCAAGTGGAGTATTACCAACCAAGGCTTGTTCCTACAACATCTAAGGTAAGATTCATGATGTTTATATGCTGTTTAAGGTATTTAAGAGTTGAAATACTTGGATTGTAGAAGGGTATGGTAAAATGGGTCATGATTATGGAATAGTGTCATTTTGAGAAATAGTTTGAATTGAGTTATGAGTCTTGATGTATGGTGATGTAAATGTTTTATAAATGATGTTGAGATCATGAGATGAGTAATGTACGTGAATGGGCATAGTCGTGTGTTATAGCCATGGATATGAGTAATTGAAAGCAAATTGAGAAATGTGGATAATATGGATGAATAATGACTATTGTTATGATATTGTGAATGTATTGTTGACGTTTGGGAGTCAATATACCTTATGGAGGAATGTCGCATAAATAGAGGAGATGTTGTTCAATTTTCTCTAGCTTTAGTCATATATGCTAGCTATCGATTCTAATGATAGTATGACTTTAATGAAGGTAGAAACGCGATCGTTGAAGGAGAACGTGCAAGTGTATAATAGTTTAACGGAAAGGTATGTAAGGCTAATCCTTCTTTCATAAGGCATGGTTCTTTGGCCAAATATCTAAATCTTCTATGAGACTATGATATCCTTCAAATGATTTGATCTTCCGAGCTAGTAAGCTCACGATTCTTGATACGCTACAATTGTACCAAATTCCTCGTATGACGAGTAAGCCTATAGAGATAGATGAGATGAATGACGATAATAGTTATAAGGATATTGATGACGACTACAATGATAATAACGATGATGATTACGATAATGATGTTAATAGTGAAGATGCTTATGAGATACTATGTATGTGTATCTATGTATGACTATTATGGAACCCCGAGCTTATGAGGCCGGGTAAGATATGAAAATAAATATGTACATGATTATGTAACGCGCGCACACCTCTGCAGATGGTACGAACAACCCTGACGCCTTGGTAGGGCCAGGTAGATGTAACCTTGAAGCCTTGGTAGGGCTAGGTATGTGTGACCTTGAGCCTTGGTTGGCCAAGTATGTATGAAACACCGATCCTACACAGTCGGGTATGCTATGTAAATGTTATGAATATTATATGACTATGTATATGATATGAATACGAACGAGATATGATATGAACACGGGTAAGCGTATATATATGTATATATATACGAATATGAGTACAAATATAGTACAGATACGATTATGGATACATATAATGATGTATGTACACAAATACGTATCAGCCATGGAAAGTTACTATGAAAAGCAAGTAAGTGCCCGTGACGATGATATTGCCATCTCCTATTCTATGCTAATTCTTATGTTGCCATTTATGCTTCTATATTGATATTGATCATGCTTTATATACTCAGTACATTCTTCGTACTGACGTCCTTTTGTTTTTGGACGCTGCGTCATGCCCGCAGGTGCACAGGGCGACGGACCTGATCCTTAGCCGCTATTCTCAAGAGATTACATAGCATAGCTCCATTCCATTCGGATCCATAGCTTTTGGGTACTTAATTCTTTTGTGTACATAATTATGGGCATAGCGGGGTCCTGTCCTGCTTATATGATATGTTATACTCTCCGTAGAGGCTCGTAGTCACGTGTACATGGTTAGACATGTCTGGCCTTGTCGGCCTATATTTTGTATATCTTTTTGGTAGCCTTGTCGGCTTATGTACATTGATGAGGCATAGATGTCAATGATGATTTAAAGATGTTTTCGTCCAATGGGACTAGCGTGATTGATGCAAAGAAATGTATGCTTAATTATGTGGCTCACCTGGGTGTAAGCATAAGTGTAAGCTAAGGGGTGCCCAGGTGGGCTAGCACCGGGTGCTCGTCGCGGCCCTAGTCGGGTCGTGACATTGAACCTCCTATGGGAGCCATCATTTTAAATCCTCTAACACACACTATCTATATCATTCCCTTTGAATACCTGAAAATGAGTTTTTCTTCTTAGTAATGACTCTCGGGTGCAATACTTCCCCGATTCCTCAGAAATATCCTTTCAAGAGATATAAGTGAGTTGCTTTCCTGATATAATCCTCGTTGATACTCGGACTCATCAGTCCTTTTTCTTGCTCAATAATGGTATTAAGTTCCACATGGTTTACAAATCCCTACCTCTTTCCTTTATTCCCTAGGACCACAATAATGGTATTGACCCACATCTGTAGAGTCTAGATAAACTCAATCCGAGGTGTCCTATCATAGGTGTCCGTTGTCGACTTCCTCGAAGGCCTCATAATTTTTGAGAATTTCATAGCCCTTTGGTAACTGTCGGAAATTTGCTATAACCATAATGGTACAAAAATGAAAATTCCAAGGCGTACTATTCTTTTAGTAAAAGCCCCACTTCATTCAGTGATCTTATTGCATTCGTAAGTTGTCACGCCCTAGGGCTACCGTAGGAGGCATACAACATGTACTTATATCATATTCCAAGTAATTGTCCTATTTATCCTTAACGATAATCCCAACTCAACATTTCAACTCAATTCACCATATATTTTCCTTCAACTGACCCAGAGTATCATGACCACACTATTTTTGTTTACCTCTTACTCCTCTTTTTAAGTACCCACTTGGTTTCATTGGCGACGTATAAATACTTGCAACTTACATAATCGTTCTTGCGTGATTTTTGTACATATCTATACATATAGATATACATATATCCATATCTGTATCCATATTCGTATCCATATTCGTATACATATTCATGTCCATATTCATATCCATAGCATACCCGACCTTGAAGGTTTTGTGGTTTCGCGTACCCGGCCATGACAAGGCTCGGTGTCATACATACCAAAACTCTTTTGCCTATCTGTAGTAACTTATCTCTTCATACTCTTTTCTTTTCTTTATTTGTCCCTTGATTATCACATCTTATGTCCTACTATAGAAAACTTTAGGTCCCTTCTTAATTGTCACTTATAAATAGCAATATCATTAACAACGACTCTACCGTTAGTGCCTTTGCCTCTATTCTAGTATAGCATCGCTATCTTTTACAATATCCCTTGAGTTATTTGCTCTCAATGTTACGTTGTTCAAGGTCTTCACGAATGATTTACAATACAGCCTCAGATACCCGCTCAATTCTTGTTCATTTATTCACTAGCTATTAGACTCCTTTCCGCATAACTCTCACTTTTCGTTTTAGAGTCTATATCTATCACATCTTAAGATTCATCGTTTCAATCTGTATACTGGTATTTTCCTCACTCGCTTCCCCCCTTTAAGGGTCATACTTCTACCATTATATAACCCGTTTCCTCACTTTCAAATATTGAATTCATATATCTTTTTCCTCAATTCCCTCGTTATACCGCCTCATATTCATGTCATTTCCCATACTTTATAGCCGCGATAATTCATGTGTGAAATCTTAACATACTCATCTCGCAGTATTTTTTTGTAATCAAGTAATACAACCGACATCGCAATCCAAACAAGGATGTGTTCTTCTTAGCTCAACTGTTAGTTATGAGTCAATGTCTACGTCTTCTCCAAGTAATAACTTCTGTCCCATGAGGATACTCGAAATAGTAGTATATCTAGCTATCCATACCATCTATGTAATATCACTTATCCCATTCTTCGATACTCAGAGTTCACTTATAGTGTCATCTTTCCTTTAAACCTGCCATCTTTGTTTTGAAGGATCTAAGTCTCAGGCGTAACTAATACCTTTTATGCCTCATACTGTTCTACCCATGTGTTGTACTCAACATTGATTTCAAAACCAATCATGATCTTATCGTATTTGTCGTTGATGATTGTCTGGCTTTATCGCTTTTTATCGTCGTACGGTAAACTCTTAACTCATGGTCACCTTTTTCCAACTTATTCCTTTATATATACTTTACTTGTTCTGTCTTGGTATAGGACATTCGTAGGAGATGCATCTTTCTTTTCTCATAATACGACTACATCTTAAGCGCGCATAATTCACATATTTCCTTTTCTTTCTATACCCATACTTATTCCTTTACATTCTTTCCTCCTCAATTTATCTTATTACCTCCCGTTCGATAATCAATCCTTTATTCCTTGAACAATGAACCCTATTCTTAACTCAGCACCACTTTGTCCTTTAGAATATGTTGCTTCTATACAATCCATTCTTTGCTCCCATAACTTATTATGTTCATTTTGATCATCCCCTATCATCCTTATTGTGTTGATCCCTTTCCTAACAATTGTCCTATTTCGTTATTCATCTTTCTGTAGTCTTGGTCTTTTACATCGAGCTAAAGATATCACTCATGCTCTCGATTATACAAATCACAAACTACTACTACTTTGCCATATCACATTCCTGTAATTCCTTTTTCAAGTTTGCTTGATATCATTTCTGTCATTGCGAAACCTCTATGCTGGATTTTTTTCTAACAAGGTCTTATAAGCTTTCTTATCTACTGCCCCATGGCTCGCTAATTGATTTCACACTTGCATTTGTTCGTTATTCGTATAGAACATGCCGCATCTTCAGTCGTTTCTTCCCTATACTTTACTTACTTTGTATCACAGTTCTTGCTATGTCCTCATTATATCCTGATCATAACCATCTCTATAGAGTGCCACTTTTTAATCTCGTTCCCAAGCCTGCGTATAGAATGGTATAAACCTCGCGAAGTAGGCGTACTTAACCTGTTATTCTTTCTAATCAGCTCTATTACACTCACCTCATGAGTTGTCTTATCCAGGTATCCACATTCGTTATAACCCTTCGTACTTCATACCCCTGTCTCAATCATGTTGTTACTCTATTTTGCTAATAAACTTGTCGTATCTTTCTTGTGCTTATCCATCCAATTAATACTCCTGATATCACACTCTATTGGAAGTTACCCTTTTTTCTTTCTATGTCATGTTGTAGTATTACTAGTCTCCCTAATTTACTCTAGTATATCTCTTTACCATATCAATGTTGATCTCATAATTACTGTTACTATCAATTCAACAACATTTAACTCATCTTTTGTAGGCATCAACGATATTCCTAACTTAATCCGTCCTTCCACTTCTTTTTTACCCAACACCTTTTTCCCGTTAGGACATATTACAAGCTTACATCCTATCTCCTTTAAATTGTAGGAAAATTTCGGCAGAGTTTTCTCGATATTTCTTACTATCCAAAACTTTTACGCAACAAATACCAACAACGCCTCACAGGGCTAGTATGTATGTACACAACATATCTCAGCCACACAGGGCTCCCAATTTCAAGTAAAATACAAGGATATCGAAACTTACCTCATATATCACACCTCGAGATGTACTTGATCCTTTAGCGATCTGCCCTGTAATGCCTTTCTATTTACTTTCCCTTCCATCCTTCAGCTTTGCATTTCAATCATACCTCAATATTATTACCTTACCCAACATTCGTCCTTTCGTGTCGTTGCTTACCTTTGTACTGAGTCATTCAATTTGTTTAGTTCACAACTTTTTACTGAACTTATCATCAAAAGATGCATTTAATCAATTCCTCTATTGTACGAGCACTGACTTACCTCTATGACAATCAATTCATTATCATATAAATATATATTTTGATAACATAGCCTCAACGAAGTGACTTACCTCCGCAACTTTCAATATCATCCATCACTTTCTTCGGTCGATACCGTTCTTCTGCTGAAATCAAGGGTTAGTATAAGGAACTTCATTTCCTATGCCTTGGCTCTATCGCACGATCTTAGATATGAAAGAGGATTAACCTTCCTAAATGCCCTGTAGCCTCCTGTTTATAGATGTGGCGCGCAACACACCATAAACAAGACTCTACTAGACACAACATTGCAGACAACCCCGAGGACGAACTGCTCTGATACCACTTTGTCACACCCCAATTCTGATAGGGCATGATGGGCACCTGACCCTCACTTAGAGCCGAGCGAACCCGCTAGTTCTCATTATACTCATAGTCTTACTGGACTCTTAATCGTGAAATGATGTGCAAAATGAAGGCCATTCAAAACATTTTTTTCATCTTTCTTAACTCAAGTAAAAAGCTATAATAGTATGAATCCATAAAGAAATGCATAATGCTACATCAGCTTGCATAGCTGCTTATAAGGCTAATGTACTGTATACCTTACTCTATCTGCAGAAGTCTCTAATCATAAGATATGATATCAAAACCTTAGTTGGGAAAGGACCCCAACATACCCATAAGGTGTGTGACTCAGCTCATGAGAACATACTCCGATGCGGTATCACTCCGAATGGAATGGAGTCTACCAATCTAGGTAATATCCTGGAACATCCTATAGTCAAACTCCTGGACAACTTTCTTGCAAAGCAATATGGGGCTGTGTGGCATGAAACACAGCGCCCCCAGGCAAAGGGACGTCAGTATGGATAATGTACTGAATATGTAAAGCATAATCAATAGCATAATGAAAGCATATGAGATAACATAGTATTGACAAGTTATTAAATGAGAGAGAGCTAGGTATACCTCTAGCGATGCTCGTTATACTTACTTATCCTCTTTCTACTAGGAAACTTCCATTTCATACATTTGAATACATAGTAGTATCATACCCGACCATCTAAGTTCGGTGTCTTACGTACCCAGCCATAATAAAGCTTGGTGTTATCCGTACCTGGCCCTACCAAGGCTCAGTGGTATCCGTACCTGGCCCTACCAAGGCTCAGTGTTATACGTACCCAACTGCAGTGGTGTGCGCGCAACAGATATCATACCCGGCCATATAGACTCGATGTCATAACATAGCCTTCATACTTTTATAACATATATATATATATCCGAGAGAAACATTTCAACACTATCGGGGTAACACAAAGTCTATAAATTCCCGATTTCTCTTATTGAATCACCATCATCTTTATCGTTATCACTATTATCGTTGTCATCATTATCATTATCACTATTAACGTCATCATCGTTATCATTATCACTATTGTTGTCGTCGTCATTATCGTTATCACTATCATCGTCGTCATCATTATCATTATCACTAGTAACATCGTTATCATTATCATTATCACTATTATTGTCATCGTCATTATCATTATCACTATTATCGTCGCCATCATTATCATTATCGCTATTAACATCGTCATCATTATCATTATCACTATTATTGTCGTCGTCATTATCATTATCACTATTAACATCGTCATCATTATCATTATCACTATTATTGTTGTTGTCATTATCATTATCACTATTAACATCGTCATCATTATCATTATCACTATTATGGTCGTCGTGCTCGTAACATATCTTTTACCTTTATCTCGTAGGAAGCCCTTTATGAACATAGACTTATAATTTTCCAGAATGTAAGAAAGTTATGGAAAAATAGGAAGATTTATGCCATTGGAGTCATTCCTTAGAAAGAAAGGGCTAGCCTTACATACCTCTTTCGTTTAACAATTCCATAGCTTGATTGTTCTCCTTCAATGCTCAAGTTTCTACCTTCAAGAGAATTCACATTAACATTAGCTAATCGATTATATGAACGTGCTTACTAAAGCTAGAGAAAATTGGGCAGCATTCCCTTAGTTTATAAAACTTTCCTCATATCATATATCAATTCCCGAACGTCTGTAATAACATTCACAACATTATAACCAACAATCTTCATTCATCTACGCTACCCACATTCTACAAGTTCACTTCAAATCATCCATAATCATGGTCGTAGTATACTTGTACGTTTTCTCACATATAATGCTTATCCCATTTCCTTAATATCATTTATAGCATGCTTACAATCATAACATATCAATATTCATGACTCATTCCAAACTACTACTCACAACCTCATTATTCACATCTTTGTGATCCATTTTCTATCTCCTTCCATCATCTAAGTCTTTCAACCTCTCATTACCCTAAATAACATGGAAAGATCATAAAACTTACCTTAGATAATGTAGGAATAATCCTAGAGTGGAAATACTTCTCTTGCACCAAAACCCTAGTTCACTTCCATTGGAATTCCTCGGCTTGGATGAACTTTAATGTGTCTCATACACTTCACTCTCTTGGTTTGATGAACTTGATCTTGAATCTCTCTTGAGTTCTTATGGAAGAAGTGTGTAGAACCCTCTAGAAGCCTTGAGAGAGATAAGGAAGTGTGGGAAATGACATTAGTGAAGTGGGATCACATTTATATAATTGAACTTAACTCAGCCCGTTGGGACTTCCACGGACACTTATACAGTCCGTATAACATTGCACGGCCCGTATAAGTGATCGTGGTTCACCGACAGGCAAACATCATCTATGCTGGGTGTTATACAGACCCTTATATGGACCGTATAAGTCGGTCGTATAACCCCATCTCCCTGAAATGATCTCCGTCATTCGTTTGATCTCCAATCCTTATGGAACCTTTTTAACACTTGTTTAACACCTCATTAACAATCTAAGGGATGCTATAGCTCTTCTCCAAAACATCATTAAGTCATCATTAATTAGTTACTCATAAATTCTTTCCGATACATAACGTTTGCCTTGCCTTTCTTGGCAAACTTTCTTCTATTACCTCGAATGCCTTCGAAATCTCAATTAGGATCATCCAATGCTATTTCTTACTTATTGAAACATCGTATACTTCATGACCCTCGTTAGTCTATCCACTGTGCGTCAACAATTTTTTTTTCCCGGAGGTGTAACCAGAGGACATTTCCAGTAAAGTATGTCAAGGAGACCAAGGTTGTAGAGTTAGCATCATATAGGCTAAGGGATGTAGCCGTGTTTTGGTACAATATTTGGGAGTGATATCAAGGGAGGAATGCCCCTTTAGTGGTATGGGAGGATTTTGCTAAGGCTTTCTTAGATCATTACTTTCCAATGGAGATTCGGCAATCTAGAGTTGAGCATTTTCTAGCTCTTAGGTAGGGGAATATGAGTGTATGAGAGTGTAGTCTTAGATTTTATTCACTAGCTTGGTATGACCCGACGATAGTGGCCTCGATGCGAGATAGAGTTCACCTGTTCGTGCTTGTTTTGGTGTCACGACCTGGCTAGGGAGCCATGACGGGTACCCGGAGCTGACTACCGAGCACCACTCATCCTGCTAGTCATCATACTCAACTGAACATATATATAAACCCCAAAGCAATACATGGATATACATAAGCCCGTACGGCTACAAAAATGATATACAAAAATGTACACTGACATCATCATGGTGCATAACTTACCCACACGTACATATCTATGAGCCTCTACTAGAGTCCTAGACATAAAGATTGGACAGGACCCCGTCATGCCCAAAACGTATGTACACAAAATAATGTATATCAAACAGCACCTTGTGAGTGATCTTGTGAGTCTGCTGATCAACATCTACGAACCTGGGACACCTCCTTGTCTACCTGTGGGCATGAACACAGCGTCCAAAAAGAAAGGATGTCAGTACGAACATTGTACTATGTATGTAAGGCATAAACAACAATAGTACAACGATGAAATAAGGAGACATCAAGTAAGGAACAACCTGTAACTGACTGTTACTTAAGACTGAATAATGCATGCTAACTTACTTTATAAACATCATCATATCATGTATGCATATATTGGCTTCCCGGCCATATAGGTACGGTGTGACCATCATTAGCCCGCGTCCGGGGTAAACATCTTATGCCGCCTACTAGTGGTGTCTGCCCATGCCCTCTAGACATGGTGTATATGTCGTCCGCCTTAGCGGTGTCTGCCCGGCCATATAGGCGTGGTGTTATATCATCCTCATAGACATATCATAGAGCATGCATAAGAACTCAAAGACAACTATACTCTATTGGGGTAACATAAGGTCGTGAAACCCCGATTCCATTATGGAGTATTCATGAGTATTCTACCTCACCTTGAAGGAACTAGCATTATAAGGTGAGTGTAACACAATGAAAAATATCAAAGAATCATTATTAGGATCATTAGCTTTGTAGAAACATCATATCATGGGCTTTAGAATCTTTAGAGTTGGACTCATCATCATCATAGACTCATAATTTCCGGATTGTAAGAAGGTCATTGAGAATAGGGAAAACCATGTCATAAGAATCATGCCTTAGGAAAGAAGGGACTAGCCTTACATACCTTTCATTTAGCTACTTTATCCCTTGAACGTTCCCCTCCAATATTCACGTTTTTACCTTCAAGAGAGTTCGTACTGACATTAGGTAATTCACAACTTAAGCATGCTTGAACTAAAGCTAAAGAAAAATTGGGCAGCGTCTCCTTTGTTTATACAACTTTCTCCATATCATATACCAACTCCCAAACGTCAATAACGATATCCATAATATCATACTCAATAATCTTCATCAACCATACATTATTCAATTCTCCTACTTTCATTTCAAGGGCATCCATTCCATGGTCATAATACTACATTACATTCTTCCCTATATAATGTTTCTCCCATGTTCTTAATATCATTTATAGCATAACTATACTCATAACATACAAAGAATCATGATTCATATTAAGCTACTACTAAAAAATGTCACTATCCTCATATTTGTAACCCATTTTCTATTTCCCTCCATAATCCAATTCTTTCAACCCCTCAATACTATAAATAACATGAATTAATCATAAAACTTACCTTTGATAGTGTAGGAATGTGTTTTGGATAGCAATACTCCCCTTAAAGAAAAACCATAGCTTTAATCTAAGAGATTTCTTGACTTCAAGCAACTCTCAATAGCTTCCTTACACTTGATTTCCTTGGTTTGATGAAGTTGATTCTTGTTTAGTCTTAGATTCTTGTAAAAGAAGTGTGTGGAATATTCTAGAGGGTTAGAGAGAAGTGAAGAAGTGAGGGAAATGAAAATAATAACATGGGGTCTTATATTTATTCTATCAGTGAAGAATTTGGCCAATTTTCAGATTCAATTTGACTAAATGATTCGTTAATTATCTGATTACTAATTAGAGAATCTTTTTCTTTTTTCGTTTCATTCGATTCAGCGCTAAGAAAGAGAAAGCGTTATCACTATACGAAATGAAGCAGCGGCTAGTCTGCTCTAAAAAGTCTGTAACATACTTCCTTTGAGAAAGTGATATTCCCGCCTTTGATCTTGCTACTTCAATACCCAACAAGTATCGCTCAGAAAGGCTGCTATACCATACCTTTTGACTGAACTCTACTCTAGTAGTCACTAGACTCACTATAGTAGCCCGTCTGGCTGCTCTTGCTGAAATCATTACTCTTAATTCTCCCGTGCTCTAGCAATTGCGCTCCTTAGACCACTGAATTTCTTCCATCTGACCCGTTGGGAAATTATACGGACACTTATACGGTCCGTATAAGTGACCGTGAAATCGCTCCAAAAACATCTCATTTCTGTAACCATTATACGGCACATTATACGGTCTGTATAAGTGACCGTATAACTCCACCAGTGATGCACCCTCACTGTAACGGTTATACGGACCATTATACGGACCGTATAAATGGTCGTATAATCCATTTCTTCTCCAATCTTGTTCTCGTCGCTTCGTTTGATCTCCAATCCTTATGGAACCTTCATAGCAATTGTTTAACACTTCATTAACAATCTAAGGGGCATCATAACTCTTCCTCAATGAGTTACTAAATTATCATTAGTTCGATACTTTGAAAAACTTTTCTGAAACACAACGTATACTTCGCCTTTCTTAATGAACTTTCCTCTCTTGCTTCAAACGTCTTCGAAATCTTAATTAGAATCGTTAAGTACCACTTTTTACTTATATAAACATCATATACTTCTCACACTGTGTTAGTCTAGCTACCATACGATGACATGAAATTCTCTAAGGTGTAACATTTAGAGCCATATTTTGCGACGAATTGTACAGTAGCTTCCTTGAATCCAGAGACGGATATCTCCAAAATTTAGGCATTCGCCCAAGTATCAGAGAAGCGCGAGCATCAGTGTTAGATTGATCAGGATAGAGATAATAGACAGAATAAGAGCACTAGATTAGATAGGGGTTACACGGGGTACTAGAGCGACAGTGTGTCGCAGTCCTGTAGGCGACCGGCTAGATCATCACAGGGGCCAGTGGATGACCAGAGCTCTCAAGCAGGCCGAGTCAAAGCTCATGAGTATTAGAGTCACAGTTTTAGGGGGACACAGGTCAGATGAGGGCACCTCGGCCCTATTGTAGTTAGTGTGGGAAGACACATTCGGGAGTATTCCTCCAAGGTTCAAATGATTGCTACTGGTGCGAGGTTCTCAATGATAGGATGCAGATCAAAATTGTTTACATAAGCTGAGAAGCAGAGGTAACGCAGGCTCGACTATGGCATCATCATCCTCAGTAGCACCTTCTCCCGGTCACCGGGGTGGAGGAAGGAGTAGACTGAGCGAGGGTAGCGAACAAGATCATATGTACGCTTGGGAGGATTGACAGGTACCACAGCCTCCATATGATGAGCATAAAGGTATGTCATTGTTTTCCATATCGATATATTGCACGATAGTAGACTTAAGGTTATTTTTATATAGTTCATTATAAAGGTATCGTCTCAGCGGGTAACATTTTGAAGTACCAAATTAAGTTAGAACGTTCTACTTAGGATGAATTAAAAGTATGGACTATAGGTTATCATTTAAGTCGGGTGTTGAATAACTCTTTGACAGGACAACATTGGTAGTTTTGTTTCATGTGTATATAATAGGTTCCCAACTTAAGAAGATAGAGTCGACCTAATGTTTTATGCTTTCATGAGAATAAGACTCAGCAAGTGAACATGAGGTGTGTGAATTCTTGTGTACGAGCTACCTAATAGGGTGAATGAACTAGAAGTATCATATCCTTATATGTATTTCTACGAACTAAGCATCATTGTCATTCCATTAGTTTCCCCTATGCTACGTGATAAGCATAAGGTAAGTAAATATTCTTAGTATTCCTAGAGCTAATTTCTTCGAAGTTGTACCCTAACATTCGAGGATGAATGTTAGGGGGAAGGATGTAATGACCAACATTTTCACATTATATTACATTGTAAGTAAGTAAAGATGAACTCTGAAGGTTGAGGACATTAGAAGGGATAGTGATAGTTTAAAATAAGTATTAAGTATCATAAAGGTTAGAGGCTAAACAAGTCAATTAAGGGTTATAGTAAGTGTATCTTCCCTATTGTAGATTCACTTGTGAAGGGAGATGGCTTTGTCATCATCGTTAAACGGTCGGTTCAAATGTAAAGGCTAATTTATTATCGGTCTTTGGCATGAATCATTAGTAATTCGTATTACTATTGGTTGTCTCTTGCCTTTTTCAAAAAGTATACGTGTTACCACATCGGCAGCCTCATGAGAACTTCCATAGCTCGATGAAGGATAGTTAGGAATGGTATGACAATTGTATATGTTAGATGATTGTTATATCGATGAAGGCTAGTTAGGAATGGTATGAGAATTGTACATGTATGATGATTGTTATATGTTATGAGAGATACCTCAGACATGGCCAATGTATTGGTAGTTGCAGGTGTGCTAGCCTGGTAGATATAGGCTTGATAGCCTGGTAGTCACGGACTCGCTAGTCCAATAGCCACCGGCTTGTTTGTCTAGTAGATACGTGATGTACCAGCTCGTTAGTCGGGTGGACATAGACAGTATAATAGCAAGCACATACGTACGAGATCTTACTATGACATAGTAGCACAGTTATTATGTGTACGCGACTTGCGTATTGTAAACTAAGATGTTATGCTAGTTTATATGGTATTGCTTCCAAAAGATTCAGAACGACAAGCCATAAGGCGAGTCGACGTATTCAGGTTGGTAAGGACATGATATATGATCTTGCAGGCTTCTTCATTTGATTATAGCACTTTTTTTATGATTCTTCAATCGCCTTACATGCACAGTACATTCTTTCCTACTGATGTCCCTTTTAGGGGGGAGCTATATTTCATGATGCATGTTCAAATAGATAGTTTGACGGACCTCCACTGTAGACGGTTCCTATATCCAGTAGTTGATCGGTAAGACTCCACATCTTCCGAAGTGCAGCCGAGTCTAGAGGTATTATATTTTGTTTATGTATATAGACTCCATAGGTATGCAGGGGCCCTGTCCCGACCATGTTATGTATGTCAAATACTCTTAGAGGCTTTTGTAGATGTATGTGTACTTGTGGTCAGTTTAGTTATTTGTACTAGTTGAGGCCTTGTAGGCCCATATATATATATATATATATATATATATATATATATATATATATATATATATATATATATATATATATATATCTCTGTGTGTGTGTGTGTGTGTGTGTGTGTGTGTTTGGAGTTCTTCGTACATAGACTTTTCAAATATGCCAGATTTATTTGTCTTACAGGTTGGGTCGCTCGGTCAACTTAGGAAATGGGTGCCCGTCTACCTCGCATAGGTTTGGGGCATGATATGAAATATCAAGTCTCATGAAGCGGTTAGCCAAAGACTGAACATCCGTAGCCAAAGGATGTTCCTCCAAATGCAACAATCTTAGACTACCAACACTTACTGCCTTCCGACTCAAGGCATCCGCCGCTACATTGACCTTGCTCGGGTGATAAAGAATAGTCATGTCATAATCCTTGAGCAACTCCAACCATTTAAGCTACCTCAAATTTAAATCCTTCTGGTTGAATATATATTATAGATTGCGATTATCTGTAAATAGCTCACAATGCACCTCATAAAGTGGGGTAGTTCTTCTCACGCACCTTTAATTATCTCGAAGCTTAATCTATCACCTTCTCTTTCTGTATCAACACACAACCAAGGCCAACACGAAAAGCATCATAGTAGTCAACAAAGTCTTAAGCTTTTGAAAGCTAGCCTCACACTCATTGGACCATTGAAATGTTACTTCCTTCTGAGTCAATCTAGCCAACTGGGATGCAATAGATGAGAATCCCTCCACAAAACGCCGATAGTATCCTGCGAGCCTATGAAACTCCAACTTCGATAACTGAAGCAGGTTTAATCCAATCTCCAACAGCGTCAATCTTCTTGGGATCCACCATAATACCATCCTTAGTCACCACAAGTCCCAAAAATGCCATTGAACTAAGCCAATACTTGCACTTCGAAAACTAAGGATAAAGTTGCTTCTCCTTCAGAATCCCAAACATAGTCCTCAAATACTGCTCGTGTGCCTCTCTACTACGAGAGTATATCAAGGTGTTTTAGATGAAGACAATAAAAAAGGAATCCAAATATAGTCTGAATACCCTATTCATCAAATCCAAAAAAGTTGTGAGGGCATTATTCAGCCCAAATTGACATCACCAAGAACTCATAATGCCCATAGCGCATCCTGAAAGCTATCCTAGGGATATCCTCCGCCTTAATCTTCAGCTAATAGCAACCAAATCCTAAGTCAATCTTGGAAAGGACAGAAGCACCTTGAAGCTGATCATACAAGTCATCAATGTGAGGTATCAGATACTTGTTCTTGATAGTCACCTTGTTCAATTGCCGATGCCCAATACACATACACATAGATTTGTCCTTCTTCTTCGCAAATAGTAGGGGAGCACCCTAATGATCAACACTAGGCCCAAAGGAAAGCCTTACTCAACGAATCCTGTAATTGCTCCTTCAACTCGGCCGTGTGCAATCCGAAAAGGTGGAATAGAAATGGGCTGAGTGCCCGGCTCCAAGTCAATACAGAAATCAATATCACGATCTTATGGAACACTAGCAAGGTCTGTTAGAAAACTTCTAGGAACTCTCTCAACCACAGAAACCGACTCTAATGGGGCAGTCTCGGAACAAGCATCTTAGATGTAAGTCAAATAAGTGAGATACCCTTTCTCAACCATCCATTGAGCCTTAAGGAACGATATAACTCTCTTCGAATATTGACTAAGAGCACCCTTCCACCCTAATCGAGGAATGCCCCCATATTTAAAGTAAATGTCTTAGCGTGACAGTCCAAGATTGCATGATAAAGAGATAACCAATCTATCCCATGAATCGCATCAAAGCCTAACATATCCTAAACTTTCAAATCTATCTGGGTGTCATACCTCATCAAGGTAACTATGCAATACTGTAAACTCGATCTACCACTACGGAATCCCTAACAGTAGTAGAAATATGAATAAGTAATGCAAGCAAATCATATATCATTTCTAAACTCAAAGAAAAGTAGGCAAACACAAAAGAATAGGTAGAGCCTGGATTAAATAGTACCATGGCGAGACGATGGAAAACTAAAATAATACATGTGATAACCGTATCGAAGTCCTCTGCCTCAGGTTTGCCTAGAAAAGCATAGCAGTGAGCACGATCACCCGCGGTCTGACTACCTCCTCGACCACTACCTCGACCGGACTGAGTAACACCCCTACCTAGCTAGGAAACACCTATACCACCCTGGGAACCAACTCTAGCCAGTTATGCTACTCGCCTAGGTGCGAAAGGCTTAGAACTCTGATGTTGACCACTACGCCTGAGGCTGGGACAATCCTTCTTGAAGTACCCGAGATCACCACACTCATAACACCCTCTGGGAGTCACGGATAGCTGAGAAAGTCCAGCACTTGAATGACCACGATGACCTGAAGGCCTATAAGAACTCTGGGACACCTACCCCGAACTATACAAAGTACGCCCAGACTGACCCACCTCAGATACCGGCATGGTTGCATAAACGGGTCTGCTGATCTGATGGTGGTGAATCCTACCAAAATGAGCTCTACCTCTAGACGAGGTACCTTCATAAGTGCTGAAGTGAGGCCTCTTGCGACCCGCTCCTCATAATCCTAGAGCCTAATAAACTCAATCTCCTTGACCATATCCACTATCTTCTGAAAAGAAGATCCTGAGGCAGCCATCTGAGCTGCAACAAAATAAAGAGGACAAATCAACCTGTTGGTGAATCCCCTCATCCTGTCAACTTTATCTGGGGGAATCATCAATGCGTGGCACGACAATGCATGAAACCATGTCTTCTACTAGGCCACTGTCATTCCATCCTGGCATAACCTCTCAAACTGAACTCTCCTCCTCTCGATCACACACCATGAGGTATGAAATTCTCCAAGAACACATCAATGAGCAAAGCCCATGTAAAAGGAGGGGACCTTGCTGGTCTGGTCTCAACATTCAATCTCTACCACTGCTTGGCGGGTTTAATCATTTGAAAAGTGGTGTAGTCCACTCCAATAACCCGAGGTTATGCAACCTCTCATGGTAGCTAATCAAGCACTTATAAGCATCATCCTTCGGCTCTTTATCATATCTGGGAGGATCCATCTTCCTGAAATTGGTCGAACATCTTCTGTTCCTCCACAGTCATTGTAGGCTGAGTAGTTGGGGATGAAGCAATGTCAGGCACAGGAACAACCAAGAAACAAAGCCGCAGGAGGTGCTGGCCTAGCCCTTGGTGTTTGAAATTAGGGAGCAATCATATGATCGGGAGTCTTTCCCCTGACCCTGGTCTGAGAACCATCAGAAGTAGCGGGTAGAATACCCGCCCGTGTCATACTCTCGAGATACCCCAACATGCAAACCAAGGTATCATGAAGCATAGTGTAGCAATGAAACTTAGAGGTGTCTGTGTTTGCCCCATCTCATCGACCTGAACGCGCTCCTCCCCCTGAATAACATTCGGCTTAGGAGATGCTGCCCAGGTATAACCCTAAGCAGTTGCTGGTACTTGACCCCAGGCTAGTGCTGCCAGTCGAACTCTACCCCTACCTCACCCTTTGCCCCTTCCCTATACAGCAGCACTGGCAATGTGTGCAGGTGTTGGCTCTTGCTCTCCAATCGCGGTCGATCAAGTCTTCACCATCTATGAGAAAGAGTGAAACAAGAAACTTAGAATTCAATAAAGTCAAGAACGCACGATAAGAAAGAATAGAAATTTCCTAAATGTCCTAAAGCCTCTTGAAGATAAGTACAGGTGTCATCGTACTGATCCATAAGACTTTACTAGACATTGCTCTTGTACTTATTCTGATACAAAATTGTCACGACCCAAAATCCAAATGTTCAGTGAGGGCACCTGCCCTAACTCGTAGGCAAATCGAAGTAAAACCCTAAGTAATTCAATATAAATTAAAAGCAGAATTCAAAGAGAACAACCCATAAGTCAATAAAGTAAGGAAGTTTAAGTCATACATCTCCCAAATTGTGGAAGTCCTAAGCACAAGAGCTACTAAATTCGAAATACAAGTCTGAATACTATAGATACTATCGAAAAAATAAAGACAGAAAAGTATGATAGAGATAAAGTCCAATGCTACAGAATAGCCAGCAGCTCACCCTGAAATAATCAGTGGGAAATCTTTCACTACTTGAACTCGGAAAAGAACCTGCACACTTAAAGGTGTATCAAGTGTAGGGTGAGTACGGGGAATCACGTGCACTCAATAGCATCATTGACCGACCCACCCTAAACTAAAGCAGTGACGAGGGTTGTGCATTTCAATACTCACGTCCACACTTCGTTAGCAATCAATTATACAGTTTATAATCACTTTAACAATTTAAGAGTAGAAAGTCTTTAATAAATTAAGTCACCAACAGTCGTTTCTTTACAAGACTAGACGACCTATGTGTATGCAGCACGGGCCCAACACTTTAGATTATAGTGCATCTATGTGTATGCACTTGTCATATATATATATATATATATATATATATATATATATAGAGTATATATTATGTTTAAAACATGATTAATATAACATTGTAGTTTGTGCTCTGTATCTAAAATTTTATTATATTAATGTTTGCTACGAATACAAAATCGGCAAATTTATTAATATTTTTTAAAAGAGAAGACTTGTTTAAAAGGAAACTATTTTCCTCTCTTTGAGATAAAACAATAGCAATATTTAAGCACACTTTCAATTTTAATTCGATTAATTTAAAGGTGTAAAATACTTATTATTTTTTATCAAATTTGATTTGGATAATTCTAATTCAAATTATTAAATTAATTTTACATGTTTAAAACGAAACAAAGTAGAAATTGATTTTCTATTTAAACAAAGAAATACTATTTTTTAACTTTTGGTAAATATTCTCGGTTTAGCTCATTTTACTTGTCATGTTGTCTTTTGCATTAAATTCTATCTTATTTTAAAATATAAATATTTTAAGTATATTTATTTTAGTGAACATAACAACTTGATTTTGTCAATATGGGATATTATGTTCAAAACACGATTAATATAACATTGTAGTTTGTGCTCCGTATTTAAAACTTTATTATATTAGTGTTCGCTACGAATACGCACGGTGTTTAATATGAGGCCCACATTTTTTTTAACATTTTTTGTTTTTTAAATATGGGATTCACTTTTTTTTTTCAATATTGCTTGATTTTGTTAATATGGGGTCCACTTTTTTTTCCCGTGAGTTTGGATGTGGTGGGTTCCCCTTTTTTTTTTTTTTTTTTTAATACTGGATGGTGTTTAATATTGGGCCCACAATTTGGGATTCATTTTTGTTTATATATATATTGCTTGATTTTGTCAATATGGGATACTATGTTCAAAACACGATTAATATAACATTGTAGTTTGTGCTCCGTATTTAAAACTTTATTATATTAGTGTTTGCTACGAATACGCACGGTGTTTAATATGAGGCCCATAATTGTTTTTTAACATTATTTGTTTTTTTAATATGGGATTCACTTTTTTTTTAATATTACTTGATTTTGTTAATATGGGGTTCACTTTTTTTTTCCCGTGAGTTTGGATGTGGTGGTTCCACTTTTTTTTTTTTTTTTTTTAATACTGGATGGTGTTTAATGTTATAGCCCGTATTTGGTACGTTCGGATATTTCGAGATAGTCGTGGCAAGCTAAGGGCAAGACCATTTTCCAAAATTATCTTAATACACAAGTTGTTATGGATATTATTTATGAATATTATTGGTATGGAAAAATTAAGAAAGGCTAGGGGTAAAAAGGGAAAATCATAAAGTCGCACATGGAAACATTAAGGAAAAATTAAGGGCTAGAAGTTGAAAGAAATTTCATGAAATGGCCTTAAGTGGCCGTGAGTTGTGATGTGGGCCCCACTCATGGTTGGCCAATTGTTGCAAGCCATGAAGTGGCACATGTGTGCACCTTATATTGGTTGAGGTTATATATATATATATATATATGAGGCATGAGAATTAAGACATAAGTCATTATCTTCCAACTTGGAAATTTCAAGAAACTTTGAGAAAAAAAAAAAGGAAGGGGCATTCGGCCATGGGCATGGCCGAACAAGGTCCATGGAAAATTTAAGGAAAAAAAATATTTTCTTCTAGTAATTCCGCCAACTGGAAGGTCCTCTTTAACATGAGATAGTTGTTGGAACCAACAAATCATTCGTTTTGTCACTTGCAAACCCGAGCTAAGTTGTGAAGTAAGAAGAAAAGGTAAGGTTTAATCCTCTTTTTCATATGTTGTGAATGTTTTGTACATATTGTAGTGTGTAGAAATGGATGGAATTCATGAAACCATGCATGTTGATGTTGGCCGAATAGGGGCTGTTTTGGTAGGATGTGATGAATTGATTTTATTTAATGCTTTGGTTGTTATTGTTGTGAATTCTATGATGCCAAAGGAAGATTTAATGACTCAAGTTGGAGTTATGGTTGGTTATGGGCTGTTTTAGAAGTTAATGTGATATTAAGTTAGTTTCTTGTATTTATAAGAATGATGTTGCTAACGTGTGGATTGTTGGTGTAGTTAATGAATTTGGAAGAAAGAAATGTGTTGTTGTTATTCATATTGAAATTGGGAGGTTTCAGGTGGTGTTGCATATTGGTTGGGTTGTTTTGAATATTGTCTGGATTATTTGAAATGTTTTTGAATCTCGTTTGAATGATTACGGATTAGTACTTGAATATGTGAGAGTTGATGTTGGCTTGAATGTATGTAGTTGAATGGAATGAAATCGGAATGTTGCCGAATTATGTAGAAAGGAGCTACTAATGTGAGAATGTATTTTGAATTAATTGTTGGAGATGGAATCATGATTGTTGGTATTGTTGTTGATAATTTGGCCGAGTTGAATTCTCGGATTGTTGATTGATAATTTGGCCGAGTTAGATTCTCGGGGATGGTGTATTTACAGGGGAGATGCTGCCGAAATTTCGGCAGAATATAAATGAATTTATTTGAGAAGCTAAGACAAGTGTACGACGATGAATCTAACGTTTGTGTGAACTCTCTTGAATGTAGACTAGCAAGTTTGGACGAACAAGCGTAGCTAATAGGACGTGGAACAGGTATGTAAGGCTTACCCTTTTCTTTCTTTTGGCATGTCCTAGAGCCAAATAAGGTATGATATGCATCCTGGGGTAACTCTATTCTTACGATCCGAGCATGTCTACGATTCCTATTCACTTCTTGATGTTAGCATTCTTAATGTAGTCGTAATATGGTCCTTGTGTCTTTTGTATGATTGGGAAGTAAATGTTGCATAAGAGTCTCTGTTCCTAAAGGATTCTATGTCGAATAAAGTTCGTAACTTTTTTAAACGGGCTCGGATCTGTTTGATATATGACTATGATCCCCATGGTTCTTGATATGCCTATGATGTTTGATATGTTTCCGAATGGCACTCGAAAAATAAATGATGTGACTAAAGTTTTGAATTTCAAATGCTAGTACGCTCGATTATTCCAGTGAGTCTTTGATATATTTTGATACGTACGTATGGTTCCAAAGGCTCTATTTGATTTGATCCATAGCGGTATCCGAAAGGTACTTGATATGATTGTTGCTCTGATTTTCCAAAAATGGCTTCTGAAACGTTCGTAGAAGGTTCTGTACTTCG
This sequence comes from Lycium barbarum, assembly GCF_019175385.1. Taxonomy (NCBI): domain Eukaryota; kingdom Viridiplantae; phylum Streptophyta; class Magnoliopsida; order Solanales; family Solanaceae; genus Lycium; species Lycium barbarum. The sequence continues at coordinate 75,291,743 of NC_083342.1, read as the reverse complement.
GACGCTCATAACTTTCTTATACTAAGTCGGATTGACCCGAAACTTGTTTCTGAGCCTTCAGGTGTCGATAAGTATACTTATCTATCGGGTCTTGATATGTGTGCACATGGTTTCTCACGACTCTGCTCGTGCATGTCTTAATATGTCTTTCACTGAGTCCCGGGCCAGGACATGTTCTCGTGCGTACTCCACTGCATTGTTCACCGAGACCCACCAGTAGAGGGTCGGGACACGTTATATGATGATGGCGCCAGATCCGGACCGGATCCCCTCTACCGAGTCCCTTATTGAAGGGCCGGGACCCGTTATCCACCGAGTCCTCCCTCACTAGCAGGCCGGGACACGTTACATGCATATATGATATTTGATGTGACATGCATGATTTTATCTACCGAGTCCCTCGCTGGAGGGCCGGGACACGTTATGCATATATGATATACGATGTTGACATACATGATTCTATTCACCGAGTCCCTCACTCGAGGGCCGGGATACGTTATATGCACATGTGATGTATTATATGGATCGGGCTGCACGTTCCGCAGCGATATATATGTATATATATGGATCGGGCCGTACGTTCCGCGGCATTATTATATTACGTATGACATTGGCATCCATGATTTGTGTCTGGAAAAAAAAAACAAGCATCTTGATATTCTGGTGGTTTGGTACTCTGGATCTGCACTTCTTCTGATACATGATTCGTGTTTGGAAAATAAGTATTTGGTATTCTGGGTAATGTACGTACCTTTTGTACTGTTTGTTTTGATTATGGTTCCGTCTTCTGTATCTTATGCCTTACATACTCAGTACATATTCCGTACTGACCCCTTTTTTTCTGGGGCTGCGTTTCATGCCGCGCAGGTACACCCAGATGAGTTGAAGCTATCATAGAAGATATTCCAGCAGAGTTGGCAAGCTCCACTTGTTCCTGGAGTGCTGCCGAGTCAGAGTATATATGCTATGGTGTCAGGTTAATGTTAGAGACTTTGCAGACAGAGTCATGGGTATTGGTTGTCAGTTCTGTAAGCGGCTCCATCAGCCGATGTGTCATTTTGTATTACGATATAAGTTCTATATGATTACAGATTTTGTTTGATTTGAGAACAACGAAAAAGAATATTTCTGAAAGCTTTATTATGTATTTCATGTTTATTTGATTTAAAGGTCCAAAAGATTATGTATGTAACAAGAGTCAGCGGGTTCGCTCGGCTCCGAGTATGGGGTCGGGTGCCCATCACACCCTAGCGGGATTAGGGTGTGACATTTAATATAGGGCCCACCTATATCTATTCCTCCATATAGAATGGCACCCGCAGAATTGAAAGAGTTGAAGGAGCAATTGAAGGACTTTCTTAATAAAGGCTTCATTAGGCCTAGTTCATCCCCGTGGGGAGCTCCCGTATTGATCGTCCGAAAGAAAGATGGCTCCCTGAGAATGTGCATTGATTATAGGCAATTGAATAAAGTAACGATTAAGAATAAATATCCTCTCCCAAGGATTGATGACTTGTTTGATCAATTGCAAGGCGCCAAATGGTTTTCAAAGATTGATTTGAGGTCCGGGTATCATCAAGTGAGGGTTAGGGAGAAAGATATCCCTAAGACAGCCTTCAGAATGAGATATGGTCATTTTGAATTCCGGGTGATGTCATTTGGGCTAACTAATACGCCAGCGGTATTTATGGATTTGATGAATAATGTGTTCAGGCCCTTTCTGGATTTATTTGTGATCGTATTTATCGATGACATCTTGGTGTATTCTAGATCCAAGGCAGAACATGCGGATCATTTGCGTACTATACTCGGAGTTCTTCGAACTCGAGAGTTATTTGCAAAGTTTTCCAAATGCGAATTTTGGTTGAACTCAGTGGCATTTCTGGGGCATATTGTGGCAGCCGATGGTATTCGAGAGGATAGTCAAAAGATTGAGGCCGTGAAGACTTGGCCAAGGCCCACAACTCTTACGGAGGTTCGTAGCTTTCTGGGCTTAGCAGGTTATTACAGGAGATTTGTTGAAGGTTTTTCTTCTATTTCTGCACCACTCACAAAGTTGACCCAGAAATCGGCAAAGTTTCAATGGACAGATGTTTGTGAGCGTAGCTTCCAAGAGTTGAAGAGTAGGTTGAATTCCGCCCCAGTCTTGACACTTCCAGAGGGGTTGGAAGGATATGTTGTTTATTGCAATGCTTCTGGTGGTTGGCTAGGCTGTGTATTGATGCAACAGGGTAAAGTAATCGCGTATGCTTCAAGGCAATTACAGAAACATGAGCGGAATTATCCAACCCATGATTTAGAATTGGCCGCAGTGGTTCATGCGTTAAAGATATGGTGACATTATTTATATGGTGTCCATGCGGATATTTATACAGATCATAAGAGTCTACAGTATATCTTCAAGCAGAAAGAGCTGAATTTACGGCAACTACGATGGCTGGAATTGCTAAAAGATTAAGATGTTGATATCTTGTATCACCCTGGGAAGGCGAATGTTGTGGCTGATGCTCTCAGCCGTAGATCCATAGGAAGTCCGCGTGATGTATGACCCGAGAAGAGAGAAATGGCCCGTGAGCTTCAGCAGCTAGCTAGTCTAGGAGTTCGAGTAGTGGACTCAGGAAGCAAGGGAACTACTATCCAGAATTCAGCAGTCTCGTCGCTAGTAGCAGAAGTGAAAGAGCTACAATACGAAGATTCTATGCTAAGGCATAACAGAGATACACTCCCTCAGAAAGAGGAGTCATCATTTGATATTTCAGGAGACGGAGTTCTCTGATTCCGAGGCAGATTATGTGTTCCCAATGTTTCATGTCTACACCATCAGATATTGAAAGAAGCTCATTGTTCCCGTTATTCTGTTCACCCCGGAGCGACGAAAATGTATCATGATCTTAAGTCTACATATTGGTGGAATAGAATGAAGAAAGATATAGCGGAATTCGTAGCTCAATGTCCTAATTGTCAACAAGTGAAAATCGAGCACCAAAAGCCGGGTGGATTGTTGCAACCTATAGAAATCCCAACTTAGAAGTGGGAAGTGATTAACATGGACTTCATTTCGGGGTTACCCCGTTCTCGACGTAAGTATGATTCCATATGGGTGATTGTGGATAGACTCAGCAAGTCGGCTCATTTCTTACCAGTCAGAACGACGTATGTGGCAGAAGATTATGCAAAGCTTTATCTTAAAGAGACAGTAAGGCTCCATGGTGTTCCAGTATCTATTATTTCAGACAGAGGAACTCAGTTTACAGCCAATTTTTGGAAGTCTTTCCAAGAGGGACTAGGGACCCAAGTGAGCCTTAGTACGACATTTCACCTGCAGACCGATGGGCAAGCTGAACGCACCATTCAAACTCTTGAAGATATGTTACGAGAATGTATGATAGATTTCGGAGGTAATTGGGATGATGATTTGCCACTCATTGAATTTGCTTACAATAACAGTTATCATTCTAGCATTCAGATGGTACCGTACGAAGCTTTGTATGGGCGAAAGTGTAGATCCCCGATTGGGTGGTTCGAAACAGGAGAGGCTAGATTGATAGGGCCAGACTTGGTCCAGCAAGCCATAGAGAAAGTCAAGCTCATACAGGATCGGTTGTTAGTAGCCCAAAGTCGTCAAAAGTACTATGTCGATAATCGTCGAAGAGACTTAGAGGTCCAATTGAAAGATTGGGTATTCTTGAAAGTATCACTGATGAAGGGTGTAATGAGATTTGGAAAAAAGGGGAAGCTTAGTCCCCGATACATTGGACCTTATGAGATTGTACGAAAGGTAGGCAAAGTGGCCTATGAGTTAGATCTACCCCCAGATTTGGAGTCAGTCCATCCAGTTTTTCATGTTTCGATGCTTCGAATATGTGTTGGAGATCCTACTACGATCGTCCCAATAAGTGATGTGCAAGTGACAGAAAAGTTGACTTATGAAGAAGTGCCCATTGCCATACTAGATAGGCAAGTACGGAGGCTTAGAAACAAAAAGGTGGCCTCAGTTAAGGTTCTATAGAGAAGCAGTAAACGAGAAGAAATGACATGGGAAGCGGAAGAGAGTATGTGATCCAGATACTCGCATTTATTCCACCCCCCAAAAGATATTCAAGATGAAATGCTAACGACATAAGGTATATATACTTACTTTTCATGCTTTTGGTCGTGTGTGGCCATACATATGTTGATATTATGATGTAGCCCTGTGAGGCGATGATATTATGGGTTGATGTGACAGGATGGTAGTGCCATATTATAGGGGAGACACTGGAAAAGTTTTTATAGAATCCCCGAAGACCTTAATATTCGAGGACAAATGTTCTTAAGGGGGGAGAATGTTATAACTCGGAAATTTCTCCGTGAGCGTACAATGAATAGACAATTGAAGAGTATGAGTGTATGGTGTTTTACTAAGAAGGGGATGACTACTTCTGAGTTTTGAAAATGCGAAAGTTGCAGATTTGCACTTCGGCCCAGTTGGTCAGAAAATAGAATACGACCCGTAAAGTGGTTTACGGGCCGTAAACTGCTATCGTCTTTCAACATTCCAAAACTTCAACTTTCTGCCAAATGTCTAAATGGTTAAATACGACTCAGAATACGGACCGTAAAGCGAAATATGGCCCGTAAACTGTGACCGTAAACCACCATGACCTCCAGCAAACCTTTCTGGTTCTGTTATGCTTAAATACGGTCGTGAAAGACGGACCGTAAACAAGAATACGGCTCGTAAACTGGGTTTACGGCCACTGTGCACTTTCGACAACTGTTCACTTCAGATCAGATTTTGGGTTATTAAAAAGGGGACCAAGTTTATTATTTCATTTCATTTCACTTTTACATGACACCCCTTCTCTCTAAAACATCTCTCTACATAAATTCCGTGAGAATTCTAGGATATTTGGTGATTAACAACATAAACTAAGTGAATCAAGTATAAGAAAACCATTAAGGATCATACAAGTCAAGAAATCTCATTAGAGATAAACTAGGGTTTTGCTCAAGTGGAGTATTATCAACCAAGGCTTGTTCCTACGACATCTAAGGTAAGATTTATGATGTTTCTATGTTGTTTAACGTATTTAGGGGTTGAAATACTTGGATTGTAGAGAGGTATGGAAAAATGGGTCATGAATGTGGAATAGTGCCATTTCGAGAAATAGTTTGAATTGAGTTATGAGTCTTGATGTATTGTGATGTAAATGTGTTATAAATGATGATGAGAACATGAGATGAGCAATGTACGTGAATGGACATAGTTGTGTGTTATAGCCATGGATATGAGTAATTGAAAGTAAGTCTAGAAATGTGGATAATGTGGATGAATAATGATTATTGTTATGGTATTGTGAATGCATTATTGACGTTTGGGAGTTGATATCCGCTATGGAGGAATGTCGTATAAATAAAGGAGAGGCTGTCCGATTTTCTCTAGTTTTGGTTAGATATGCTAGCTATCGATTTCGATGATAGTATGACTTTAATGATGGTAGAAACGCTAGCATTGGAGGTGAACGCGCAAGTGTAAAATAGTGAACGGAAAAGGTATGTAAGGCTAACCTTTCTTTCATAAGGCATGGTTCTTTGGCCAAATATCTAACTCTTCTATGAGACTATGATGTCCTTCAAATGAATTGATCTCCCGAGCTAGTAAGCTCATGATTCTTGATACGCCACGATTGTACTAAATCCCTCGTATGACGAGTAAGCCGATAAAGATAAATGTGATGAATGACGATGATAGTATAATGATGTTGGTGACGATGATGATAATGATGTAAATAGTAAAGATGCTTATGAGCTATTATGTATATGTGTCTATGTATGACTATTATGGAACCCCGAGCTTATGAGGCCGGGTAAGAAATGTAAATAAGTATGTATATGATTACGTAACGTGCGCACACCTCTGCAGATGGTACGGATAACCCTGACGCCTTAGTAGGGCCAGGTATGAGTAACCTTGAGCCTTGGTTGGCCAAGTATGTGTGAAACACCGATCCTGCATGGGCGGGTATGCTATGTAAATACTATGTATATGATATGGTTACGAGTATGAATACGAATATGATACGATATGAATGTGAATAAAGGTATGTATACGAATACGAGTACAAATAAGGAACGGAAAGATCCTATGCACGGCAAGTAAGTGCCTATGACGATGATATTACTATCTCCCATCGTGTGCTAATTCTCATGTTTCTTATTATGCTTCTATATTGATAATGATCATGCTTTACATACTCAGTACATTCTTCGTACTGACGTCCTTTTGTTTGTGGACGCTGCGTCATGCCCGCAGGTGCACAGGGAGACAGGCTCGATCCATAGCGGTATTCTCAGAGACTACCTAGCAGAGCTCTATTTCATTCGGAGCCATAGCTTTTGGGTACTTATTCTTTTGTGTACATAATTATGGCCATAGCGGGGTCCTGTCCCACTTATGTGATATGTTATACTCTTCTTAGAGGCTCGTAGACATGTGTATGTGGTTAGAGATGTCTAGCCTTGTCGGCCTATAATTTGTATATCATTTTGATAGCCTTGTTGGCTCATGTACATTGACGCGGTATAGATGCCAACCGTGATATGAAAGCATTGTCGTCCGATGGGACTAGCATGAATGATGAATAGAAATGTATGTTAAATTATGTGGCTCACCTAGATGTAAGTATAAGTGTAAGCCAAGTGGTGCCCGGTGGCCTAGCATCGGGCGCTCATCGCGTCCCCCTAGACGGGTCGTGACATATATATGTATAGGTATATATATATATATAAAGGGAAATCATTACGGAAGTACAATAAAATAAATAGAGTCTCTCACCAACCATGTACACATATGCTAAATGGTAATGTTTTCCCTAAATAGCCATGACCTGCAGGGGACCCATGGTGTCTATGTACCACTCGTTCCACAACGAACCTCAGACCACGAGTTCACAACAAGGCCACATCGTCACCCCCTATCAAATGTGCGTTACGTAGATGTATATGTTTCATGTCCAATTATTATCAGTATTATCTATCACAATATATTATCAGCGATTTCCATCATAAGATATTATCCATAATGCCTTAGTCGAACATAATCAAATCATAAATACGAAGTGATGCCGGAATCAGTGATGTAGCAATCGAATTGCCACAAGTCATACTAGAACCCGATGTTAATCATGCATACCCACAACAGAAATTTCTATCAGTAAAGTACGCACCACCTAACCCATCGTAATCCAACCTATACTAAGACCAACTTGCAACCGAAAAACTCCCAACCCTTCTAGACCTTCCATGATTACACATGCAACACTAATATACCAATTAGAACAATTAGCTAAGTTTCTCACTACAACAAGCCCTTTTTTAATACTAACAATGTCAACCTATCATATGTCCAACCAAACTTCTTATCTAAAGGCCTAATCATTCTTTCTCCCGTCAATTCTACATCATATATATATGTTTCACTAATCAAAGTGTAACTCAAGTAAAGCATAACCTACCTCGATACCGAGCAACTATCACAAGTGTCATGAAGTCTCCTCCTATCGCAATTTCGAACTGAAGCCTTGACAGTGAATTCTAAGAATTTCACGAACCCAAGAACAAGAGTCAAAATCAAGCATGCATAATTAATCTAGACTCCATGGTGATTAATGTTTCTACATCGTTTACGGACAATTCTTCTTTTACTACTTCTGAGAGGGAAACTCACTATAGAAGGGATTATCTTTATGAATTCTTAGCAATAAATATGGGTGAGGGCTTAGCTTGATGAAGTCTCCAAATGTTCTATAAAATATCTCCAGAAGGCAGCCTAGAATAAGGTTTTGAAGAAAAGTGAGACAAAACCCCAGAATAAGGCTAAATATTTTTTTTTATTTTCGCCATCTTCGTTGCAGCGATGGCATTTTCGCTTCAACAAAGTCGCTGAGGTGGTCTCTACACCTCTGCAGCGAACGAGTTTTATCTGGGCCCGCGAGTTTAGATTTCTCAGGATTTGATCACAATTTAAATTTTACATAACACTTCTAAGAAAACATAGCTTTTAATCCGCTTGAAACTTGGCTTTAAATATGGACCGCAGAAGGTTTCAATAATGACCAAGTGGGTCGTTACATCAGATACCAATTGAATGACCATTCGTCCCCAAATGGTCTAGCGTGGCAAAGGGATTGGAAAGTCATTTTATTGCATCTGTCATAGGTACGAGATTTAACGATATACTATAGTCGCTTTATTTATAACTTCGGTATAGGTCCTTTAAGGTTGCATTCCTCATTGGGGAAACGGAACTGGAACTCATCACACGAACCCCTACCACGGGTGAAAAGATTGAAAATTTGAGGGCAAGGATCGCTGCAGAGGGTTGTCTCCTCACTACGACGAGCTCGATGCAGCGAAGGGAGGGTTGCTGTAGCGAACGACCCTTCACAGAATAATATAACATTTGGGAGGGGGTTCATTCCCCCCCCCCCCTTCCTATTTTTACTCTATCTGGCAGTTTTCCCTTCCCACTCCCCACAAAGTTCTATTCATCTAACCCCATTCTCAGTCCACTAATCTTGCCCAAACTCCTATTTAAACTACTCCATCTCTCCCATTTCTCCCTATATTCTTAAAACAAAGAAAAACATAACTCCTAGTGCACAGCAAGGGTCACACTACTTGGGCGACTTCATCAACAGTTCATCTTTTCTAAGGTATGCTTCAAATTCCTTTACTCTATCTTGTGATTTTACATGCTTGATTTCGAAATTTCTCATGCTTGTTACTAGTTAGTGTAACTATGTTGGGATTTGTGGAGGAAATTTTGATTTGTTTGAAAGAGGGTTTTGTGACTAACATGGGTAGGAGATTTTAGATTGTAACTGGTTATTTAACGTCCACATGGCCTTAGAACCGTGTTCTACTTAAGTTCTACTTGAAAATGGGGGCGATATCATGTTAAGGTGGTGGGTTTAGTGATGGGTGCAATTTTGGGTATTTGCTTGAAATTTGAAGCCTAAATGTTGTTGAAATTATGTGCTATTTGGCATAAAATACATACATGCTAACATATTCCCCAATCTAAACTGAATTTTGTTGGTATTTGGTTGAACTTTCAAGGCCCTATTTTTTAAATAGAGGGTCTGTCTCGTTGAGGAAGATGATGGGTTCGTTGCAGCAGACCCGTCACGACGAGCCAAGGTCTCGTGGCTACGACACATATGAGGTGGAGTGTTTTTGTCCCTGGCGGTCGGTGTCTTGCTGTCACGATCTGGCTGCAGTGGTCAACTCACCGCTGCAGCGAAGGAGTTTGGGCAGAAACTCCAGTACATGATTTTTTTTCCAACTTTACTCGATCTTATCTTTCTTAATATTATTCTTGTTACACCTCGGAAAAATTTTCCGTTGGTACGTAAGTGAACGAACTAGTGATAAGTATGAGTGCATCAGGTCCCTGAGCAAGAAACGGCGTTTGATGACCTTAAGCGAGATTTCGAAGGTATCCGATGTGAGTTGAGAAAGTTGGCTAAGTGAAGATAAGATATAAGGTGAGCAATGCATGTGCATGGACGTGGGTGATTAAAATGAGAAGTCTAAGAGATATGAAAAGTTGCAGATTTGAAATCTGCCCAGTGGTCGTAAAGTGCAAAATACGGACCGTAAATTGGTATACGGTCCGTAAACTGGCAGTCGTAAATTACCATGCAAGACTTCGACTTTCTGCCCAGTTGAGAAATGGTAAAATACGACCAGGAGGACGGACCTTAAAGTGATTTACGGCCCGTAAACCATGGTCGTAAATCACCATGCATGCAACCAAAGTTTCTGGTTCTGGAAATGGTTAAAGATGACCACGAGGGACGGTCCGTAAAGTGGAATACAGACCGTAAACCTCCATGGACGACCACTGTTCACCCAGCACAGATTTTTGCAATTCATTAAATAAGGGAACCAACACTTATTTTATTTCATTACAACATTACACCACTTCTCTCTAAAACCTCTCTCTACATTTATTATACAAGTTTTCAAGGATATTTAAGGATCAACAACATAAAACAAGGTGGATCAAGAGTAAGAACATCATCAAAGATCATCTAGGTCAAGAAATCCAAATGGAGAAAAACTAGGGTTTTGCTGAAAGTGGAATATTATTAATCAAAGCTTGTTCCTACAACTTCTAAGGTAAGATTCATGATTTTTACATGATGTTTAAGGTATTGAAGAGTTGAAATACATGGATTGTAGAAAATATGGTCAAGTAGGTCATGAATGATGAATAGTGACATTTTGAGGGATAATTTGAATTGAACCATGAATGTTGTTGTGTTGTGATATGAATGTATTATAAATGGCACTAAGATCATGAACTAGACACATTAGACGAATGGATGAAGTTGGATGTTATGACCATGAATATGGGTGAATTAGAGGAAAATTAAGGAATCTAGATAATGTGGATAATGTGAATGACTAATGGCCATTGTTATGATATTAATGAAGGTATAGACGCTAGCATTGGAAGGAAGCGTGCAAGTGTAGAATAGTCTGACGACAAGGTATGTAAGGCTAAACCTTCTTTCATAAGGCATGGTTCCTTGGCCAAACTCTTAAATCCTCTATATGAGTATGTTGTATTCAAACGATTGACACTCCGAGCTCATAAGCTCACGATCCTCGATATGTGCTACGATTGTACTATGCACCCCATATGACGAGTAAGCATAAGATATAGATGTAGCGAAAATGATGATGATAGTGATGACGATGATAATAATAATGATGTTAAAGGTGCCTACGGGCTATTATACTTACATGTGCCTATGAAGGGCTATAATGACACCCCGAGCTTATAACGCCGGGTAGGATATATGTATATGAATATGTATAAAGTATGTATATGATTACGAAACACGCGCACACCTCTGCAGATGGTACGGATAACCCTGAAGCCTTGGTAGGGCCAGGTATGAGTAACCTTGAGCCTTGGTTGGCCAAGTATGTATGAAACACCGATCCTATGAGGTCGGGTATGCTATGTAAAATGCTATGTATATGAAATGACTAAATATATAATATGAATATGAATGTGATAAGACTATGTATACGAATACGAATAAGGACATGTATACGAATATGAGCACAAGTATGGTACGAGTACTATTATGGAATACGGATGATAACGTAAGTGTACAAATACGTATGAAAAATGGAAAGCCCTACGAAAGGCAGGTAAGCACTATGACGACGATATTATTGTCTCCCCCCTCCTATGCTATTTCATATGTTGTTCATGATGCTTATTTATTGATGTTGCTCATGCTTCACATACTCAGTACATTCTTCGTACTGACGTCCTTTTTTTTGTGGACGATGCGTCATGCCCGCAGTTGCACAGGGAGATAGACTTGATCCGTAGCTGCCTATTCGGAGATTACATAGAGAGCTCCATTTCTTTCGGAGCCATATCTTTTGGGTACTCATTCTTTTGTGTATATAATTATGGGCATAGCGGGGTCCTGTCCCGCTAATGTGATATGTTATACTCTTAGAGGCTCGTAGAAATGTGTGTGTGTGGGTAGATGTGTTTGGCCTTGTCGGCCTATGTTTTGTATATCATTTTGTCGGCCACGTTGGCCATGAACATTGATGTGGCATAGATGCCTATGATGATATAAATGTGTTGTTGTCCAAATGGGACTAGTTGACGAATGAATGTAAATGCATGTTTAATTATGTGGCTCACCTAGATGTAAGCATAAGAGTAAGCTAAGAGGGTGCCCGGGTGGGCTAGCACCGGGTGCTCGTCGCGGCCCCGAGTCGGGTCGTGACAAAAGTGGTATCAGTGCAGTTCAGTCCTAGGGTGTGTCTACGAGCCGTGTCTAGTAGAGTCTTGGTTATGGGTGTGTTGCGCGCCACACTTATAAACAAGAAGCTGCGGACATTTTAAGAATAAATGACCTTCTTTCTTCATATGAATCGTGCGATAGAGCTATGATGTAGGATTTTCTTGCTCTTAATGTGTATTTCAGAGATGCCTAAAAAGGGAAAGACTACGGCAGCCCAAAAGGGCAAGACGGTAGCAGAGAAGCGGGCTAAGAAAGCACCGCCACCGATAGTAGAGGAAAGTGAGTCCCAGGGTGCGGCTCAATCTCAGCCCTTCCAGACAGTGCCCGTCTCAGAGGAGCGTGAGGGAGCCTCAGCCCCAGCTCCTCCACCAAATGCTTCGGGCCAAGATGTAAAAGTGGCCATTACTTTATTGACTCAATTGGTTGCGACCCAAGCTCAGAGGCACAGTTCAGGGTATGGTGATAGGGCTGTTAGTCCAAGAGCCCGTGATTTCATTCCTTTGAACCCTCCGGAATTCTTTGGGTCAAAGCCGGAGGAGGATTCTCAGGATTTCATCAATGGTATGCTAAGGACGCTCCGATTGATACATGCTTCAGACACCGAGTCGGTAGAGCTAGCGTCATATAGATTGAGAGATGTCTCAATCCAGTTGTATACAATATGGATGGCTTCACGGGGAGCCAATTCACCTCCCCCGGTATGGCAAGAGTTTGTAGATGCTTTTCTCCGTCATTATATGCCCCCAGAAGTTCGGCGAGCTAAGGAAGATAAATTCTTAAATTTGAGGCAAGGCAGTATGAGTGCCCTAGAGTATAGCCTCCGTTTTAACTCCTTGGCCAGGTATGCTTCGGCCATGGTAGCAGATATGGGCGATAGGGTACACCGATTTGTAAAGGGCCCCATCTGATGGACAAATGCTTGACTGCGTCCCTTCAGGACGGTATGGATATTGCACGCATTCAGGCACATGCTCAGAACTTAGAAGAAAGCCTACAGCAGCGCAGAAGTGAACGTGAATAGGATAGAGGACATAGCAAGAGGGCCAGATCTTCGAGCCCAATAAGTGAGTCCAGAGGCGGACACAGGCAACAGTTCCCTAGACATTCGGGCTATTCTATGACCAGTGCACCTCCACGGTTTTCAGGCCAGAGCCTTGATAGATCTACTCATCCCGGGCCGGGTCAGAGTCATTTGGGGTCCCAATTTAGAGGTGATTCAGGACAGTCAAGGCCACCTATACCACGGTGTTCCCAGTGTGGGAAGTCGCATTGGGGTCAATGCCGATTGGGTTCAGATGTTTGCTATTCATGTGGTCGACCAGGCCATATTATGCGTGATTGCCCCTCAGTACATGGTAGAGGTAGGACCCAACCATCAGGGTCGGTAGCCAGATCTTCAGCATCTGTGCGCCCTACGGGGCCAGGTTCACATGCGCCAGTCGGCCATGGTAGAGGTTGAGGCAGAGCTCCCAGTACTAGCGGTCCTCAGCACCGTATTTATGCCTTGGCTGGACGCCAAGATCTAGAGTCTTCTCCTGACGTGGTCACAGGTATATTATCGGTATTCTCTCATGATGTATATGCTTTGATTGATCTGGGCTCCACATTATCATATGTTACTCCTTATATTGCGGGTCAATTTATAGTTCAGCCGGAGTTGATCAAACCTTTTGAGGTGTCCACACCCGTGGGTGAATCGGTAATAGCTAGCCGAGTATCTAGGGATTGTATAGTCACGATTTGTGACCGTCGTACCATGATTGATTTGCATGAGCTAGAAATGGTAGAATTTGATGTTATTATGGGGATGAATTGTTTGGATTCTTGTTATGCCAATGTTGATTGCCGAATGAAGATGGTTCGTTTCCAGTTTCTGGGAGAACCAGTCTTAGAATGGAAAGGGAATGCGGCATCACCAAAAGGTAGATTTATTTCTTATCTAAAGGCAAAGAAGATGATCTCGAAAGGATGTATTTATCATCTAGTGCGAGTTCTAGATGTAGAAGCTGAATCGCCGACCCTTCAGTCAGTTCTCGTAGTGAACGAATTTCCGGATGTGTTCTCAAAAGAGCTTCCAGGCCTTCCTCCCGAACGGGAGATTGATTTTACCATTGATGTGTTACCAGGCACCACACCTATATCTATTCCTCCATATAGAATGGCACCCGCAGAATTGAAAGAGTTGAAGGAGCAATTGAAGGACTTGCTTAATAAAGGCTTCATTAGGCCTAGTTCATCCCCGTGGGGAGCTCCCGTATTGATCGTCCGAAAGAAAGATGGCTCCCTGAGAATGTGCATTGATTATAGGCAATTGAATAAAGTAACGATTAAGAATAAATATCCTCTCCCAAGGATTGATGACTTGTTTGATCAATTGCAAGGCGCCAAATGGTTTTCAAAGATTGATTTGAGGTCCGGGTATCATCAAGTGAGGGTTAGGGAGAAAGATATCCCTAAGACAGCCTTCAGAATGAGATATGGTCATTTTGAATTCCGGGTGATGTCATTTGGGCTAACTAATACGCCAGCGGTATTTATGGATTTGATGAATAATGTGTTCCGGTCCTTTCTGGACTTATTTGTAATCGTATTCATTGATGATATTTTGGTGTATTCTAGTTCCGAAGCAGAACATGCGGATCATTTGCGTATTGTCCTTGGAGTTCTTCGAACTCGAGAATTGTTTGCAAAGTTTTCCAAATGTGAGTTCTGGTTGAACTCAGTGGCATTTTTAGGGCATATTGTGGCAGCCGATAGTATTCGAGTGGATAGCCAAAATATTGAGGCCGTGAAAACTTGGCCAAGACCCATAACTCCTACAGAGATTCGTAGCTTTCTGGGCTTAGCAGGTTATTACTGTTATAGCCCGTATTTTGTACGTTTGGATAATGCAAAGTCGTCGTGGGAAGTTATGGGCGAAACCCCAATTTTAAAAATTATATTAATGCATAAGTTGTTATGACTATTATTAGTATGGAAATATGGTAAGAGGCTAAGGGCAAGAAGAGAAATTCGCAAAATGGCTTATGGAAATATTGCGGAAAAAATAGGGGCAAAACAGGAATTTCACCAAAAGGTTCATGAGAATTTAAAAAGGGCCATATTAGCCATGTGACAAAAAAATATATATATATATATATGAAATGAAAAAGAAAAAGAATTAAAAAGGATGACAAATTAGTCTTCTTTTATGGAATTTCAAGAAAACTCTAGAGAGGGGCATGTGCCCCTCACATGCCACTAAAACTATATGTATATATAGGACTAAAGTCTTGAAAAAGAAGACAAATACATCATTTGTGCTCTAGACAATTCAAGAAAGAAAGAGAGGGAGAGAGACTTGGAGGCTTCGGCTAGAGGGGCTGGCCGAAGCGTGCCCCTCCATTTTGATCATGAAAAATTCCTTTCTTTTGGTTTCTCTACTAATTAGAAGGTTCTCTACAACATGGAAGAGTTGTTGGAATAAGGAAACAATTCATTTGGACCATTCATGACCTTGGCCAAGAAGGAGAATAAGGAGAAAAGGTAAGACTTAATCTTGATTTTCATATGTGATGTGTGACTTGTGGATGTTGTGGAATGTGGAAATGAATGAAGTTTGCAAAAATAAGGTGTTATGTGTGTTTGGCCGTGTATGTGTGTGTTTAGTAACGGTATGTAACATGGTGTTGGAGTAATGAATCAATGGTATTCAACTCTTTTGTGTGTTGTGGATGGTTCCTATATGTTGTAGGTTGGAGAAATTAAGGAGATAAATGAAAATATGTGAATTTTATGTTGGCCAAAAATATGTATGGTGTTGGATTGAATTGATTAATTAATATTATTTAGTAAATTGAGTGTTGAGTTGTGGATTATGTGATGAAAAGTGAAGGTTGTTGTTGTTGTTGTAGATTTTATGATGATCATGGGAGCTTAATGATTCAAGTAAAAGTGAGGATTGTTATGTGTTGTTTTAGAAGTGAATACGATTTGTACATGGTTTCTTATATTGTGAAAATGATGTTGTTAACGTGTGTATTATGTATGTTGTGAATGGCCGCGTATATGTTTGGTATTGTCCGTGGATATGTCTTGATGTATAGGAAAGCTAGACCAATTTTATGTAGGGTATTGGTTGGCGTTGTGATAAATAGGAATGAATGGAGAAAAAAAAAATTATGAAAATATGCATGTAGTTGTTGTGGCCGAATGATGGGTGAATTGGTAAGTTGAAGTGAATCGATCCTATTTAATATTTCGATTGTTGTGTTGTGAAGTTCATGATGGAAAATGAAATTGAAATCATTTGCGGATTATGAAAGAAATTACTACTATTGGAATACATTCTGAGTTAATTATTGAAGCTGAAATATAATGGCTAGTATTGTTGATCGTTTGGCCGGGTTAAATTCCCGGATTTGTTGTTGATTAAAATTTGCCAAGATAGATTCTTGGGGGTGGTATATTTACAGGGGAGGTGCTGCCGAAATTTCGGCAGAAAATAAATAAGTGTATTTGAGGAATCGAGACAAGTGATTGAGAATGAGAGTAATGATGATATGAATTCCTTTGTGTGTAGATTATCGAGTTTGGGAAAGTAAGCGCATCTAGTTGGTCGTCGCACAGGTATGTGAGGCTTACCTTTCTTTCTTTTGGCATGCCCTAGAGCCACGTAAGATATGATATGATATGCTGCCTTGGGGTAACTCTGTTTTGTGATTCTGAGTCTAATTATGTTTCTAACTCAGTCTTGATACGAGTTTATGATTTTTGCTCACCCCTTGATATAAGTATTTTGATATAAGTTTTTGATACAAGAACTTTGATACAAGTATCTCGATATGAGTATTTTGATATAAGTAATCTGATGTAAGTATTTTGATATAAGTATCCAGATAAAGTATTATGATATGAGTCTTCTGAAATAAGTATTCGACATAAGCATTCTGAAACATGATTTCTGATGTAAGTGTTCTATTATAAGTATTCTACTATGAGTATTCTGATATAAGTACTCTGATGCGAGTATCCAATGTGAATGTTCTTTGTAAGATTTAGCGTCTCTAACTTTCGTATATGACATCGGATTGTTTAGAAGTGTCCGAAGAGGTTCCGGTACCAAAAACGTTCATGATCTTTCTGTATGTACATATGGTTCCAAAATCTCTATTTGATCTGATTCGTAAGGACATCTGAAGGCGTCTGATATGACTATGACTCTGATTCCCCGAAAAAGGCTTCTGAAACGCTTATAAAGCGTTCTGTACTTCGAACGCTCGTAACTTCCTTATACTACGTCGGATTGACCTGAAATCTGTTCCGAGCCTCCAGGTATCGGTAAGTACACTGGTCTGTCGAGTCATGATTCCTATGCATGTGGTTTCTCACGACTCTGCTCGTGCATGACTCAATGTATCTTTCACTGCGTCCCGGGCCAGGTTCTGTTATGTCTTCGTGTGTCCGCTACGATATGATTCACTGCGTCTTGGGCCAGGTTCTGTTATTGTGCGCATTCCTCTGCATTGTTCACCGCGTCCCTCATAGGCGGGCCGGGCTCTGTTATATGGTATGATGATATGGGGTGGTGGCCAGGATGGCATATGATCTGTCTGTTCACCGCGTCCCGTACTAGAGGGCCGGGCTCTGTTACCGCACCCCTCACTGGAGGGTCGGGTTCTGATATATGCATATATGATACATGAATTTGACATATGATGATTCTGTTTACAGCGTCCCTTATCACAGGGCCGGGTTCTGTTATACGCATATGTGACATACGATTCTGAGTATTCTGTATGTTCTGACATCATCTGAGTATTCTGTATGTTCTGCATTCCGTCCGATATATGACATCATCTGTACGTTCTGTATTCCGTCCGATATATGACATCATCTGTGCGCTCTGTATTCCGTCCGACATATGACATCATCTGTACGTTCTGTATTCCGTCCGATATATGACATCATCTGAGTAATCTGCACGTTCTGTATTTCGTCCGGTATATGACATCATCTGAGTAATCTGTATGTTCTGTATACCGTCCGATATATGACATCATCTGAGTATTCAGTACGTTCTGTACTCCGTCTGACGTATGACCTTATCTGTGCGTTCTGTACGTGCCACACTCCTTCTGACATCTGGTATCGGTATGTGCGATATGTGTCTGGAAAGTAAGTATGTCGGCATTCGGTATGCTCTGTATGATTTTGTTACGCTCTGTATGATTTGTACGGTCTGTATGATCTGTATTGTTCGGTATGGTCTGTGTCGGTCTGTATGGTCGGTATTGGTCTGTATGATCTGTGCCTGAGAAGTAAGTAATTCGGCAATCTGGATAATATGCTCACCCTTGGTACTGTTTGTTTCGATTATGGTTCTGTTTTCTACATTCTATGCCTTACATACTCAGTACATATTCCGTACTGACCCCTGTTCTTTGGGGGCTGCATTTCACGCCGCGCAGGTACTCCCGGACGAGATAAGGACACTATAAAAGATATTTCAGCAGTGGTGGCGAACTCCATTTGCTCCTGGAGGACTGCCAAGTCAGGGTATAGTATATGTGTTATGGTTTCTGTATGATGTTAGAGGCTTTGCAGACAGCGTCGTGGGTATGGTGTGTCAGTCTGTAAGCGGCTCCATCAGCCGATATGTTGTTCTGTGTTGTGTATTGAATTGTGTATGACTACAGATTTGTTTGCTTGGAAGATTCGAGAAGGAAAATTTCTGAAAAGAATATTTCTGGAAAAAAAAAATTTGCTATGTATTTTATCTGATTTGATTTAAAAGTTTGGCGTAACTTTATGTGCAGCAAGAGTCTGAGGGTTCGCTCGGCCCTAAGTAAGGGTCGGGTTCCCATCACACCCTAGTAAGGTCGGGGTGTGACAAAGTGGTATCAGAGCAGGTCGGTCTAAGGGTTGTCTGCAAAGTCGTGTCCGGTAGAGTCTTGTTTATGGGTGTGTAGCGCCACACTTATAAACAGGAGGCTGCGGGGCATCTAGGGATTGTTGACTTTCTTTCTGTCATAGATCGTGCGATAGAGCCAAGTCATAGAACATGAGATCCCTTATATGCAAGCCTTACATACTATGGAAGAAGATGAGAAATGATATGGAGAGGTCACAAGGGCAAGTCTGGAGATATTCGTTCTGTTACCTGAAACAGAAAGCTCTGGGCAGCTAGGATGTGATATATAGCCGTATGCTCTGTAAGGTATTGTTGATATTTGCTGCGTACAGATTTCGAATGATAAGAATTTGTAAAGGTGGTATGGAAGACCGAAGAGGGTAAAATAGTAATTTCACAAGAAAGGACGTGTTACGAATGTGTCTCAGAATCTATAAAACCTTGACTTGCTCCAGATTACGTAGTAAAGGACATACAAGGAAGTGGACGTGATTATATCAGCGTTAAGGCGCCAAATTCCACCAAGGTTTTGAGGTTAAGCGTGCTCAGGTGGGAGCAATTTCAGGATGGGTGACCCCCTGGGAAGTTTTCTAAAAATTTTGTAAAATTCAGATGTGAGCAGCAGGTCAGGAGCTGGAGTAATCCAAGAGAAATTTAATGTATACAGAATAGTTGGGAAACCATACGAGGTCACATAGAATACGACAGGCTAGACTAGAAAAGAGACAGAAAGTGCAGTGTAGTTTTGGAATTTGGATAGGCTTGAATAGCGTCTAAAGGTAATTTGCGGGTCAGTTGATACTAATTATATGTGTAATGTATATGAACATGAATGGTATCTTCTATGTCAGGATATCGACGGAAAATGAAAGGAAAACTTATGATAAGGAATTTTGCTATGTTGTGCATGGAGTTGAAAAGAAGAATTGTTGGCTTATAAGGAGCCCCTTAAAGGGGGGGAGGCCATATTAGGCTTACAAGGAATAGCGATGAACGAAATGAGCGTCACCACATGAAGTCAAAAACGAGTATATCTGTATCGAAGGAAATGAGAGAAGGGACTAAAGAAGAGTTGTAGTAAGAATCTAAGAGTGTGACTTTGTTAAGATATGGCCACGAAACAGTAACAGAAAAGAGATGACCTGAGAAAGACAAGGATTATATGTCGGCCCAGCAGATTAGAAAAACCCATGACACAGAATAAGGACCCATGTAAGGACAGAGAGACTCGATTATATGAAATGGGCATGGAGGAATGGGCAACTATAAAAGAAACCCCTCCTGAAGTGCTACGAGTCCCCAAAAGGCCAGTTGAACATTCGAGGACGAATTTTCTAAAGGGGGGGAGGATGTTATAGCCCGTATTTTGTACGTTTGGATAATTCAAAGTTGTCGTGGGAAGTTATGGGCGAAACCCCAATTTTAAAAATTATATTAATGCATAAGTTGTTATGACTATTATTAGTATGGAAATATGGTAAGAGGCTAAGGGCAAGAAGAGAAATTCGCAAAATGGCTTATGGAAATATTGCGGAAAGAATAGGGGCAAAACGGGAATTTCACCAAAAGGTTCATGAGAATTTAAAAAGGGCCATATTGGCCATGTGACAAAAATATATATATATATATATATGAAATGAAAAAGAAAAAGAATTAAAAAGGATGACAAATTAGTCTTCTTTTATGGAATTTCAAGAAAACTCTAGAGAGGGGCATGTGCCCCTCACATGCCACTAAAACTATATGTATATATAGGACTAAAGTCTTGAAAAAGAAGACAAATACATCATTTGTGCTCTAGACAATTCAAGAAAGAAAGAGAGGGAGAGAGACTTGGAGGCTTCGGCTAGAGGGGCTGGCCGAAGCGTGCCCCTCCATTTTGATCATGAAAAATTCCTTTCTTTTGGTTTCTCTACTAATTAGAAGGTTCTCTACAACATGGAAGAGTTGTTGGAATAAGGAAACAATTCATTTGGACCATTCATGACCTTGGCCAAGAAGGAGAATAAGGAGAAAAGGTAAGACTTAATCTTGATTTTCATATGTGATGTGTGACTTGTGGATGTTGTGGAATGTGGAAATGAATGAAGTTTGCAAAAATAAGGTGTTATGTGTGTTTGGCCGTGTATGTGTGTGTTTAGTAACGTGTATGTAACATGGTGTTGGAGTAATGAATCAATGGAATTCAACTCTTTTGTGTGTTGTGGATGGTTCCTATATGTTGTAGGTTGAAGAAATTAAGGAGATAAATGAAAATATGTGTATTGTATGTTGGCCGAAAATATGTATGGTGTTGGATTGAATTGATTAATTAATATTATTTAGTAAATTGAGTGTTGAGTTGTGGATTATGTGATGAAAAGTGAAGGTTGTTGTTGTTGTTGTAGATTTTATGATGATCATGGGAGCTTAATGATTCAAGTAAAAGTGAGGATTGTTATGTGTTGTTTTAGAAGTGAATACGATTTGTACATGGTTTCTTATATTGTGAAAATGATGTTGTTAACGTGTGTATTATGTATGTTGTGAATGGCCGCGTATATGTTTGGTATTGTCCGTGGAAATGTCTTGATGTATAGGAAAGCTAGACCAATTTTATGTAGGGTATTGGTTGGCGTTGTGATAAATAGGAATGAATGGAGAAAAAAAATTATGAAAATATGCATGTAGTTGTTGTGGTCGAATGATGGGTGAATTGGTAAGTTGAAGTGAATCGATCCTATTTAATATTTCGATTGTTGTGCTGTGAAGTTCATGATGGAAAATGAAATTGAAATCATTTGCGGATTATGAAAGAAATTACTACTATTGGAATACATTCTGAGTTAATTATTGAAGCTGAAATATAATGGCTAGTATTGTTGATCGTTTGGCCGGGTTAAATTCCCGGATTTGTTGTTGATTAAAATTTGCCAAGATGGAATCTTGGGGGTGGTATATTTACAGGGGAGGTGCTGCAGAAATTTCGGCAGAAAATAAATAAGTGTATTTGAGGAATCGAGACAAGTGATTGATAATGAGAGTAATGATGATATGAATTCCTTTGTGTGTAGATTATCGAGTTTGGGAAAGTAAGCGCATCTAGTTGGTCGTCGCACAGGTATGTGAGGCTTACCTTTCTTTCTTTTGGCATGCCCTAGAGCCACGTAAGATATTATATGATATGCTGCCTTGTGGTAACTCTGTTCTGTGATTCTGAGTCTAATTATGTTTCTAACTAAGTCTTGATACGAGTTTATGATTTTTGCTCACCCCTTGATATAAGTATTTTGATATAAGTTTTTGATACAAGAACTTTGATACAAGTATCTCGATATGAGTATTTTGATATAAGTAATCTGATGTAAGTATTTTGATATAAGTATCCGGATAAAGTATTATGATATGAGTCTTCTGAAATAAGTATTCGACATAAGCATTCTGAAACATGATTTCTGATGTAAGTGTTCTATTATAAGTATTCTACTATGAGTATTCTGATATAAGTACTTTGATGCGAGTATCCAATGTGAATGTTCTTTGTAAGCTTTAGCGTCTCTAACTTTCGTATATGACATCAGATTGTTTAGAAGTGTCCGAAGAGGTTCCGGTACCAAAAACGTTCATGATCTTTCTGTATGTACATATGGTTCCAAAATCTCTATTTGATCTGATTCGTAAGGACATCTGAAGGCGTCTGATATGACTATGACTCTGATTCCCCGAAAAAGGCTTCTGAAACGCTTATAAAGCGTTCTGTACTTCGAACGCTTGTAATATCCTCATACTACGTCGGATTGACCTGAAATCTGTTCCGAGCCTCGAGGTATCGGTAAGTACACTGGTCTGTCGAGTCATGATTCCTATGCATGTGGTTTCTCACGACTCTGCTCGTGCATGACTCAATGTATCTTTCACTGCGTCCCGGGCCAGGTTCTGTTATGTCTTCGTGTGTCTGCTACGATATGATTCACTGCGTCTCGGGCCAGGTTCTGTTATTGTGCGCATTCCTCTGCATTGTTCACCGCGTCCCTCATAGGTGGGCCGGGCTCTGTTATATGGTATGATGATATGGGGTGGTGGCCAGGATGGCATATGATCTGTCTGTTCACCGCGTCCCGTACTAGAGGGCCGGGCTCTGTTACCGCACCCCTCACTGGAGGGTCGGGTTCTGATATATGCATATATGATACATGAATTTGATATATGATGATTCTGTTTACAACGTCCCTTATCACAGGGCCGGGTTCTTTTATACGCATATGTGACATACGATTCTAAGTATTCTGTATGTTCTGACATCATCTGAGTATTCTGTATGTTCTGCATTCCGTCCGATATATGACATCATCTGTACGTTCTGTATTCCGTCCGATATATGACATCATCTGTGCGTTCTGTATTCCGTCCGATATATGACATCATCTGTACGTTCTGTATTCCGTCCGATATATGACATCATCTGAGTATTCTGCACGTTCTGTATTTCGTCCGGTATATGACATCATCTGAGTAATCTGTACGTTCTGTATACCGTCCGATATATGACATCATCTGAGTATTCAGTACGTTCTGTACTCCGTCTGACGTATGACCTTATCTGTGCGTTCTGTACGTGCCACACTCCTTCTGACATCTGGTATCGGTATGTGCGATCAGTGTCTGGAAAGTAAGTATGTCGGCATTCGGTATGCTCTGTATGATTTTGTTACGCTCTGTTTGATTTGTACGGTCTGTATGATCTGTATTGGTCGGTATGGTCTGTGTCGGTCTGTATGGTCGGTATTGGTCTGTATGATCTGTGCCTGAGAAATAAGTAATTCGGCAATCTGGATAATATGCTCACCCTTGGTACTGTTTGTTTCGATTATGGTTCTGTTTTCTACATTCTATGCCTTACATACTCAGTACATATTCCGTACTGACCCCTGTTCTTTGGGGGCTGCGTTTCAGCAGTGGTGGCGAACTCCATTTGTTGCTGGAGGACTGCCAAGTCAGGGTATAGTATATGTGTTATGGTTTCTGTATGATGTTAGAGGCTTTGCAGACAGCATCGTGGGTATGGTGTGTCAGTCTGTAAGCGGCTCCATCAGCCGATATGTTGGTCTGTGTTGTGTATTGAATTGTGTATGACTACAGATTTGTTCGCTTGGAAGATTCGAGAAGGAAAATTTCTAAAAAGAATATTTCTGGAAAAAAAAATTGCTATGTATTTTATCTGATTTGATTTAAAAGTTTGGCGTAACTTTATGTGCAGCAAGAGTCTGAGGGTTCGGTCGGCCCTAAGTAAGGGTCGGTGTCACGACCCAACCCCGTAGGCCGTGACTAGTACCCGATCTGGGCACCCAAACACATATATCCAATGCTATCTCAACTGTTATCAAACACATTCAAGTATAAAGCAGAAGCCGTCAAGGCTATATTTCAAATTTAGAAAATTTCCAGAAAGATTTTGGCAGAGTTTCCTTTGTTTTACAGACAATCAAAAATAACCCTGCGCACAGAAAATACCAGCAAAGGCCACACCGGCCAACAAAGCAACATATAAACGTATGCGGACCAGCCGCCGCGGCGAATGGGGTCGCCCCAAACACAACATACACACACATCCGTACAGAAAGACCCTAACCCACAAACATATCTACAGGCCTCTAACAGACTTACAGAGTCATATGACGGGACAGGGCCCCGCCGTACCCGGAGTTGCCATACATACAGAATATACAGAAGACAGAAGGTATATACCAAAAGTACACGCTCCAGACCAAAGGAGCTCTTCAAAATAGTAGTATCTGAGCCCTAGACTGGCGGCGTATCTTCAGGTGCGTCTGTACCTGCGGGCATGTAGCGCAGCCCCCGAAGAACCGGGGGTCAGTACGAAAAATGTAGCGAGTATGTAAAGCAGAAACATAACAAACATAATCATAACATGAACCGGAAGCACAGAAGTATAACGGACAGAACCATAGATCAAACGGACGGACAGAATTATGGTCCAGACGGACGGGCAGAATCACAATCCATACGGACAGGCGGAATCAGAATCCAATCAGACAGACAGAATCATAATAGAGCACAGGAACGTGGTCGCCACTCCTGCCTCTGGCGCCACAACATATCATATTTCAGAAGATTTCATATCTTTGAACATCTCCGTCACATAACACATCATATCATAACCACGGTAACCCCGGGGACAGATCACACGCTGGGAAACCGGACACATCATACTTCGTAACATATACACGGTAACCGGGAACGACATATACCACAGTACCCCGGAACTGGACACATCATACTTCGAAATTCATACTTGGGACCCGGCCCCCGACAAGGGACTCGGCGGCCCATCCGCACGATATAAACCGGTGAAAGGAACCATAGCACATGCACGAACTGATTAATGAGAAACCACATTCTTACAGATCATTATACAGACCCAATCAAACTGAAGTAGGACAAATGGCGAGTCAAATCAGAGTATTCAGATAGCGTTCATAATATGCGCCTATATCCTGCTTGGGAAGGCACGACGGGTTATTACCAGAATCAGATTTTCAGATGTCAAAGCCATTTTGTAAATCTTATATAAAAAGTAGTCATATCATGATCAGAATAATAGTCCAGATGTTGTCTGAGAAAGTCGGACAGAAACAAAGTAGTTAAAGTTATACAGAAAGTATCGGGCCTTGAGGGCCCACCTCGGACCAACCCGAGGAGACGTACGTAAATTACAGATAGTAGACCTTATGAGGTCGTCCATAATCATTTGGAAGTGTTCCGACTCCGTTTAGGAAAGTTTCGTACAAAAGTACACTTTAAAGGCATTTTTATAAGGAAATGGTTTCAATCGTACTGAAAGAATTGGAGCGGATTTCCATCTCGAATTCCGAGGAACGGAGTCGTATTCAAGGCTCGCGGCCGAGCCTATTACATTCAGAACATGCCTAAGAATAAAGGGGTAGACTTTACATACCTTGGTTGCGTCCTACGTTCGTCCAAACTCGATTCCTGTTTCGCTCAAAAACTGCAAATGGTCACATTTACCAGTTACTATTCATGAGACTTAACATTTCTAACCTTAACCAATACTTGTCTATAAGAATTTGGGCAGCACCTCCCCTATACATATAGACTCCCCGAGATTCAACTCGGCTCCAAACAACCAACAACAACCCAACAACAATATCAACAACATCAACAATTATCATAATTCATAATAACGACAAGTAGCTCAAAATACATAATAGGGCACAATTTGCCAACTTTCCGTTCCGACCTTACACTTTCAAACCAATCTTATTATTTTCATATTCATCACCCATCAAAGTCATTACAACACGATTCGGGGACATATCATATCATTTTCACAAGATATACATAAGATATACAAACATACAAACTTTCCATCAAACCACAATTTATCCAATTTTCCTAACCTTCAACATACAAGTTCATAACACATTTCCATCTTCCAAATTCATCAACATTAATCATAATTTGCCTCTTGATACTTTCATTTCCATTTTTACATAAACCATAACAAGGTTGCATAATTTCCTTCAACAACTTACTAACCATTTTTCCATGACAACAAAGACTATTATCTTTCCATTCATTTCACCATAACACACTTACATACTAACAAGATTAAATTCATATTCCATAACCAACATAGTACCACACGGCCACATACAATATTCTACAACTTTCACTAATTCATTCCACTTTCATTTCTAATACAATTCCCACATTAACTACAACTAGATTTCAACATGAATTCAAGTCACCATTGACATGCAATACAAGCACATATATTCGGCCAACACACATCCAATCCCAACACACAAAATTTTCATGATTTTCACTCATTTACACACACTACAACCTACATATACCTTCCATAACACAACAACAGCATAAGATCCTTACCTTTCTTCAAGTTCTTCACTTGGAGGTTAAAATTGCTTTCTTGCGAAAATACTTATATCACTTTGTAGAGGACTTTGCACTTAGTAATAATCCCACAAGAAATGGATTTTTGAACCCAAGATTAGGCTCCAATTTTTTTTCTTTCTTTTCCTTCTTTCCTCTTTCTCACCCGAACCCTTTCTCTCTTTTGTTCTTGGTTTCTTTTGTTTTCTTTCTTGATTTTTCTTGAACCTTCTTATGATAAGGTTGCATATATAATGTCACATGGTAATTAATTAATCACCATGGACTTGGGCTAAAGTTAAGTGGCCGGTTGGGCCTTGGATTTGGGCCTCACTTTCTTATTATTTTGTGCCCCAAATCGATGGCTACACTTTATAATTCATGAAACAAGTCTCCAAAATTCCAATTTTTCCCTTGGCCTCCTTTCGTAATTCCACACTAATGTATTCGTAACCGACACACTCATACCAAGTAAAGTCTAAATATGACCTTATTCATTACAAGTCAAGTTATCTCAAACTTTTCGAATATACAAAAATACCGGATGCAACAGTCGGGTGCCCATCACACCCTAGTAAGGTCGGGGTGTGACAATTACAGGAGATTCGTTGAAGGTTTTTCCTCTATTTCTGCACCACTCACAAAGTTGACACAGAAATCAGCCAAGTTTCAATGGACAGATGCTTGCGAACGTAGTTTCCAAGAGTTAAAGGGTCGATTGACTTCTGCCCCAGTTCTGACACTTCCAGATGGATTGGAAGGATACGTTGTGTATTGCGACGCTTCAGGTGTTGGGCTAGGCTGTGTGTTGATGCAACATGGAAAGGTGATTGCGTATGCTTCAAGGCAATTGCGGAAACATGAGAAGAATTATCCTACCCATGACTTAGAATTGGCCGCGGTGGTCCATGCATTAAAGATATGGAGACATTACTTATATGGTGTCCACGTGGATATTTACACAGATCATAAGAGTCTTCAATACATCTTCAAGCAGAAAGAGTTGAATTTGCGGCAACGACGATGGCTAGAGTTGCTAAAAGACTATGATGTTGAGATCCTGTACCACCCTGGAAAGGCAAATGTGGTGGCTGATGCTCTTAGCCGTAGGTCGATGGGAAGTCTAAGTGATGTATGACCAGAAAAGAAAGAGATGGCCCGTGAGCTTCAATAGTTAGCTAGCTTAGGAGTCCGAGTAGTGGACTCAGGTAGCAGCGGAGCTACTATCTAGAATACCGCAGTCTCGTCGCTAGTGGCAGAATTGAAAGAGCGACAATATGAGGATCCCATGCTAATGCAATACAGAAATACACTCCCTCAGAAAAAGGAGTCATCATTTGACATTTCAGGAGACGGAGCTCTCCGATTTAGAGGAAGATTATGTGTTCCCCATGTGGCAAGTTTACGCCACCAGATTGTGAGAGAAGCTCATAGTTCCCGTTATTCTGTTCACCCCAGAGCGACGAAGATGTATCATAATCTTAAGTCTATATATTGGTGGAATAGGATGAAGAAAGATATAGCGGAATTCGTAGCTTAGTGTCCTAATTGCCAACAAGTGAAGATTGAACACCAAAAGTCGGGTGGATTGTTGCAAGCTATGGAAATCCCAACTTGGAAATGGGAAGTGATTAACATGGACTTATTTCAGGCTTACCCCGTTCTCGACGTAAGTATGATTCCATACGGAGTCATAATCAGATACAGATGTACAGAACTTATGTACGATATGCAAAGTGATAGAAACAACTTACTGGAAATACAGACGATGCATGCCAAGAACGGTATCCAGTCCCTTGCAGGACCCGGGGAAAACGTGGCGCTGCCCTGCCCTCGGCGCCACACATATCTAACTCCAGAAGTATTGCTCCAATCTCCGACACACAATCATCATATCATATCATAATAGCAGATCACATGTGGTTCAGCGAACCAGAACACATCATACTTCGTAACACATCATACTTCAGAATTCATATACGGCGCCCGGCCCTCAGGCGAGGAACTCGGAAACCGCACGCACGATATAAGCCGGCCCGGGACTCGGTGAAGGAAACAGACTCTATGCACGAGCAGAAAATGAGAAACTAAATGCACATAATCAAGACTCAAGGGATTAACCTAACGTACTATCCGAATATCTGTAACAGATTACTTATATCAGAAGGATTATGTCAGAATACTTATCTCAGCGTATTTATGTCAGAATACTTACTTCAGAATTCTTATTTGTATCAGAACTTTTCATACCAGAAAGCTTATGCCATATACTTACATCAGAATGTTTATGTCAGAATTCTCAGACCAGAATACTTATGTCAAAATACGGATGTCAGAACACCTAAGTCAGAATCCGCCTATCAGGATTATTAGATACTTAAACTAGGGAGGACATACAAATCATAAACAGACTCCGAATCACAGAATGGAATAGCCCCAATATATCAATATCACACCTTACTTGGCTCTAAGACATGCCAAAAGAAAGAAAGGGTAAGCCTTACATACCTGTGCCGCGCCTTACCAGCTACGCTTATGCATCCAACTTGTTTGTCTACATGCAAGAGAATTTATCCATTCATTAGTTTCATTATCATATACTTGCCTTAACCTTTCAGACACATTCACTTATATTCTGCCGGAATTTTAGCAGCACCTCCCCTGTAAATATACCAACCCCGAGAATATGGCTCGGCCCCAAATCAACAACAGCACACCCGAGAATTCAACTTGGCCAATTGTCAACATTCCGGGAATTCAACCCGGCCAAATTATCAATAACAATACCAACATTTATATTTCAACTTCAATATCAAATTCAATTCACACAATATTTCAAACAACTCAAACAAGGCTCCAACTCACCCGAAATTGCCTCCAAACCCGAGAATTGCACCAAACACATTCTTCTCTTCCAAATTCATAACTTACACCATTACCCCACACCTTAACAATACAATTCTCCTAAATACAAAAATTATATAAATTTCACATAAATTTCCAAATCATCCCACAACCAACATAACATTATTTTGAGTCATTAAACTTACACTTCTCATCATAGAATCCATAACGACGGCAACTAAAATGCTAACGACAATTTGTTCATTTTTCAACACACACCTAAGGATGATTTTCATTCTTTTCCTCACACTACAATATTCAAAACATACTAATTAACATTAATTCATAACTTTCATCACAACATACACACACGGCCCAACACCACTTACACGGCCTCAACTTCAACTTGATTTCTATCATGACTTTCTTCCATCTTAGCATACTACAACACATATAAACCCTTCATAACACATAAAAAAAGGTTAAAACTCACATTTCTTCTTCAACTTCTCAACTTGCCTCGGATGCGGGAACGACGAAACGGATGACTTATCTTCCAAAACAATTATGCCACGTTGTAGAGGACCCTTGAATTAGTGGAGATACCACAAGAAAATAATTTTTGGAGCAATATTTCTATGGCTTGAATTTCCATGGCTTGGCCGAATTTGCCCTTCTCTTTGCTCTCCATTTCTTCTTCTTTCTTGAAGTTTCATGAACTTGTCTTGAATTAGAAGACAACATATATATATATATATATATATATATATATGTGTGTGTGTGTGTGTGTGTGTGTGTGTGTGTGTGTCCAATCATGTGAGGGGCACATGCCCCTCTCAAGAAAATTCTCCCATTTTCTTGATTTTTCCTTAAGCTTAGACAAAGAAGACTAATTGTCTTCTTGAAGAAGCTTTGACCCCCACATTTTTAGAATTTACAAATAGCCCCCAATACTTAAAATAAAGGCATATAATGCACGGCCAACATGGCTCCTTCATGGATTTTTTTCCTTGAACTTTGTAAAATTACCATTTTGCCCCTAAGCTTCCACATTATTTCCATTGACCACTTTGCGAATTCCCCTTTTTACCCTTAACCTTTCTCAATATTTCCATGCAATAATATTCATAAATAATATTTATAACCAACTCGTCTATTAAAATAACTTTTGAAAATGATCTCATCCTTAACTTCCCACGACGACTTTGGGATTTCCAAATGTACAAGATACGGGCTATAACACATAAGGCTCAGGAACGTGGTCGCCACTCCGACACTGGCGCCACTACACAGCATACTCCGGAAAGTTTCAAATCTCCGTACAACCCCGAACATAACACATCATCACACACATCATATCATAAGCCATATCACAGCATAACTCCATAAACGGAACCCGGCTGTTATGTCTCGTGTTTTCGCATAATTGGAAATCTTGAAAATAATTGAGACTTGTATGTTATAAGGCCATATCTTTGATTTTAGTTAATATGTCTATGTTGTTTATGAAAATATTGGTGTGGAAATGTGGAGGAAGTCTAAGGACAAAAATTGGAATTCCGAAAATTGGTTTCGGGAATTACAAAACGAGATTTCAACGAATTGGGCCAAGAAAAATTTGAAGGAAAATTGAAGCCCAAGACCATGGGGTGGCCGGCCATGAGGCCTTGGCCCAAGACCCATTTAATGGTCATGTCCTTTCCATGTGCCTACTAATCAATTATGTATATAGTTATGCTTATCCTTAGAGAAATCTAGAAACAAAATTTAAAAACTCATCCTTGAGTTCTTGAACCCCATTCGGCCGAACCCTTTGTTCCAAAAAAAAAAAAAATCTCTAGCCTTGGGTTGTGGTCTAAAAATCTTGTTCTTCTCATATTTGTAGCAAGTACAAGACGCTCTCCGACGTGATACAATTTGTTTGGCGAAAGAATCACGTTTGCGGCAAGTCGGAATTTCAAGATAAGGTAAGGATTTTGTCACTTTTGTGTTATGGAATTCGTAAGAATATTATAAGGATTGAGAATAGACGAGAATTCCGTAGTTTTGGTGTGTGTGTGAAACCGTGGGTGTGTGTATGTGTGGTGAAGTGGCCGTGAGCCATGTCATGGTGAAGGCAAGGTGAATTTTGATTTTGTTTAGTTTGTTAGTTGCGTCGTTGTGGCATTTATGACGTAAATGAATGTTTAACGAGTTGAATTGGCATTGAAAATGGTTGCGGGTCCTTATGGGAAATTATATGATTTTTGTATATTCGTATATAATTGTGAAAGTAAGACTTTAAATGTGAATTATGGTTGTTGTTAATGAATTTGGAATGAAACAATGCAAGTTAGTATGTTCGTCGTAGTTGTGGACGTTTTGAATAGAATATGGAAAGTAGCGGATTGCTTAAATTCATGTATATCGTTTGGAATATTATTGGAATGTGTTTGAATAACTTTGAATGAGTAAATGAATATGATAATGTGGAGGTGGTGAAGTTTGGATGAAAGTTGTTGATTTATGTAGAAAGAAAGAATATTGACGTTAGAGTGATTTTGTTATGACTTGTGATGATTGTGATACTGTGGGTTGTTGTTGTTGTTGTATATGGAGCCGAGCTAAGTCTCGGGGTGATATATATATATGGGGGAAATGCTGCCGAAATTTCGGTAGACAAAAATGAGGTTAAGTGAATTCTTAAGCCTTGAAATCCCTAATTAGTAACTTTGACCATTTGCAGATCCTGAGCGAAACGGGACTTGAGTTTCGGGCGAGCGTAAGACGCATATAAGGTATGTAAGGCTATCCATTCCTTCTTTTGGCATGTCTTAGGTATACTAGGTCGATATTGGAGCCCCGAGGGCAATTCTGTTCCTAGAAATCTGAATTGGAAATTTAGTATTATTCATTCAATTGAATTGAATTATAAAACTCATATTATATTGAAAAGTGATCTAATGTCCGAAACTTTTGTAAATGTAATCAAGTTGCCTCGATACTTCCATGTATGATTCCATAGACCCCAAATGTCTGTGATTCATGTCCGCCACCTCGACTTGACCCGCGGTGGGCCCGCTAGCATCGAGACTTCTTTGTTTTCTCTATTATGCCAATTCTTGTCTAATGTCGGCAAAACACTTTTGGTTATGAATTTGGTTATCATAAAATAATGTTTGACTGCCACGATATTCTAAACTATATTTTGAACCATAAATACTATGTTGGAATTACTTTTGTGAAACGAACCCCGTATTGACTAGTTATTCGAACTATTTGATTAATGAGTTAGCATATGATATTATCAAGTTTAAAAAGGTGTTTTGACTTATAAGTTGCGTTGTTTTCTCACGACTCCGCTCGTGCCCTTATTATGACTTCGTTCACCGGTTCCCGGGCCGGTTATGATTCGTGCGCGCTATGATAAATTCGGCCGTATGCTGTGTTACGGTTCCCGAGACCTCGCCATAGGGCCGGGTTCCGTTTGGAGTTATGATGTGATATGGCTGGTGATATGCTATGCTGATATGTGTGCTCGGGGATGTACGGAGATTTGAACCTTCCAGTGTTATGCTGTGTGTGGCACCAGCGTCGGAGTGGTGACCACGTTCCTGAGCTTTGCATGATTTTGTTTGCATTACGTATATATGGTTTTGATACAGATTTGATATATATTGTTCGGTATTCCCCCTTTGTATCCTGTTTGTTTTCAGTTATGGCTCATATTTCTGTACTCTATGCTTTACATACTCAGTACATCTTTCGTACTGACCCCCTTTCTTCGGGAGCTGCGTTTCATGCCCGCAGGTACAGACACAGGTGATCCATCACTGTAGGCTCCACTTTCTGTTATTTCGGAGTACTCCCTTTTGATCCGGAGTCCACTTTTGGTACATACATCTTTTGTTATGTATATATTTCTGTATATCTGACTATTTGGGTACGGCAGGGCCCTGTCCCGTCATATGATTCTGTCGGTCTATTTAGAGGTCTGTGGACATGTTTGTGGGTTGGGTATTTCTGTACGGATGTGTGTATATGATGTGTTTGGGCGATCCCATTCGCCGCGGCGGCCGGTCCGCATATGTTTACATATTGCCTTGTTGGCCGGTGTGGCCTTTGTTGGTATTTTCTGTGCGCAGGGTTATTTTGGATAGTCGGTAAAACAAAGGAAACTCTGCCGAAATTTTTCTAGAAATTATCTAAATTTAGAATATAGCCTTGGCGACTTCTGCTATATACTTGAATGCATTTGATAGATGGGTTTGGGTGCCCAGATCGGGCACTAGTCACGGCCTACGGGGTTGGGTCGTGACAAAAGTGGTATTAGAGTGGTTTGTCCTCGGAATGTCTACAGGTCGTGTCTCGTAGAGTCTTGTTTATCGGTGTGTTGTGCACCACGTCTATAAACAGGAGGCTACAGGGCATTTAGGGTGTTACTTTTCTTTGGAATCTTAGATCGTGCGTTAGAGCTGTGCTATTAGGACGATTTTGATCTGATCCATTATTGTGTTTGCAGTGATGCCTCCGAAGAAGGCAATAGCGGCCCAGAAGGGCAAGGCAGGGATGGCAGGCACTAGTCAGGCACAGCGAGTTACCCGGGCTCGTGTTTATGATATGCCCGAGGTTGTGCCCCATTCAGAGGGATCTGCTACACCACCACCGGCGGAGCCTGGAGCAGGTCCATCAGCAGCTCCAGGGGACCGAGTACCCGCACCCGAGCCTCCAGCTCCTCAGCCAGGGGCGGAAGACAGGACACTGAGAGAGGCTGTGCAGTTATTGACCACACTGGTAGCGGGGCAGGCTCGCAGACGCGGGCGGAGAGATGATGACGATGACGACAGGCGTGACAGCCTGAGGGTTCGAGAGTTCCTATTATATGGCCCTCCAGAGTTTTTCGGGTCTAAGCCCGACGAGGACCCCCATGACTTTATTCGGGGGATGCAGCGCTCACTAGATTTGGTCAGGGCTTCAGAGACTGAGTCTGTTGAGTTGGCTTCACATAGACTACGGGATGTTGCTGCTCACTGGTATGAGTCCTGGGAGCTATCCAGGGGTGAGGGTGCTACCCCAGCTACATCGGACGAGTTCCTGACTGCTTTCACTCACCACCTTTTGCCCCCAGAGTTACGGTGGGCGCGGGTTGACCGATTTTTGCATCTGCAGCAGAGGGGTCGGAGCATCCGTGAGTATAATATGGAGTTTGATTCTTTGGCCTGGTATGCACCTGCCATAGTAGCAGATATGGCCGATCGGATCCACAGATACGTGATGGGGTTAGACCGCTATTTGATTGATGGCTATATGGCGGTGGCATTGCAGACAGACATGGATATTGCCCGACTACAGGCTTATGCCCTGGGTATGAAGGACCGACATAGAGCTGATTATTCCAGCAGAGATCGGGACAGGAGGCCGCCCAAGAGGGCCAGATCCGCAGGTTATTCTAGAGATTCTCGAGGCGAACAGCCTCAGTAGCAGCAGTCAGGCAGACATCCTCCTCCGTCAGGCCGGGGGACACAGCCAGCCGGTAGGAGATTTGACAGTGCAGGACAGTCTGGGGCCGGTCAGAGCTCCAGAGCATCAGGGTCACAGATAGCCAGAGGTTCCAGCCAGCCCAGACCACCCAGGCCCCGTTGTTCCCATTGCGGGAAATCGCACCCGGGAGAGTGTTATCGACTTACTGGAGCCTGTTTTTCATGCGGCGGTCAGGGCCATATTATGCGAGATTGTCCGTTGGCGAGCGGTTCTGGTAGTGTAGCTCAGCCGACGGGATCAGTCGCTGGTTCATCATCTGCTCCATCAGTTGCACGCCCTGCGGGGTGAGGTATGCCTGCACCAGTGCGACGCGGTCAAGGTCGTGGCAGTGCTTCAGGTTCTAGCGGTCCCTCGAACCGCATATATGCATTAGCCAGTCGCTAGGACCAGGAGGCTTCACCAAATGTCGTCACAGGTACATTACTGTGTTTCTCCAGATCTGTATATGCACTGATTGATCCTGGTTCTACTTTATCTTATATTTCCCCGCTCGTTGCTAGTAAAATTGGGATAGTGTCTGAGCCTATAGAGCCATTTGAGGTAGCTACCCCGGTCGGGGATTGTATTATAGCGAGGCAAGTATACAGGGATTGTTCTGTGACTATATGTGATCGCTGCACTAAAGCTGATTTGATAGAATTAGATATGCTGGAATTTGATGGTATTATGGGTATGGACTGGTTGGCTTCCTGTTATGCTAATGTTGACTGCCAGAAAAAGGTAGTCCGTTTTCAGTTTCCAGGGGAACCAGTTATAGAGTGGTTCGGGTCTACGGCATCGCCGAGGGGTAAGTTTATTTCGTACCTCAAGGCTAAGAAGATGATTCAGAAAGGTTACATCTATCATTTGGTTCGTGTGCACGATACTACAGCCGAGACACCTACTCTTCAGTCTTTTCCGGTTGTTAGTGAGTTCCCAGATGTGTTTCCAGATGAGCTTCCGGGTCTTCCGCCTGAACGGGAGATAGATTTCACTATAGACTTGTTGCCGGATACGCAGCCTATATCTATTCCTCCATACAGAATGGCACCGGCTGAATTGAAGGAATTGAAAGAGCAGCTGAAAGATCTGTTAGATAAAGGCTTTATCAGACCCAGTATATCACCCTGGGGAGCGCCGGTATTATTTGTAAGAAAGAAAGATGGGTCACTGCGAATGTGTGTCGATTATCGGCAATTAAATAAGGTGACTATAAAGAATAAATATCCCCTCCCCCGGATTGATGATTTGTTTGATCAGTTGCAGGGTTCTAAGTATTTTTCAAAGATAGATTTGCGCTCGGGTTATCATCAGGTGCGAGTGCGAGAATCCGATATCCCGAAGACTGCTTTCAGGACCCGGTACGGGCATTATGAATTCAGAGTGATGTCTTTCGGGCTGACTAATGCTCCAGCGGTATTCACGGATCTGATGAATCGGGTATTTCGGCCTTTCCTGGATATGTTTGTGATTGTGTTTATCGATGATATTTTGATTTATTCACGATCAGCAGAGGAGCATTCAGATCATTTGAGAACAGTACTTGGTATTCTTCGGCAACAAAAATTATATGCTAAATTTTCCAAATGTGAATTCTGGTTAACTTCTGTGGCATTCTTGGGCATATTGTCGGAGCAGATGGTATTCGGGTCGATACGCAGAAAATTGAAGCTGTACAGAATTGGCCCAGGCCTACTACACCGACAGAGGTTCGCAGTTTTCTGGGGTTAGTCGGATATTATCGGAGGTTCATGGAAAATATTTCTTCTATTGCTGCACCACTGACGAAGCTTACTCAGAAAGCAGCAAAATTTCAGTGGACTGATGCCTGCGAGCACAACTTTCAGATGTTGAAAGAAAAATTAATTACAGCTCCAGTTTTAGCCCTTCCAGAAGGATCAGACGGGTATGTTGTCTATTGTGATGCCTTTGGTATTGGGATAGGTTGTGTGTTGATACAGCACGGTCGAGTTATAGCCTATGCCTCCCGGCAGCTCAGACCGCACGAGAAGAATTATCCCACTCATGATCTTGAGTTGGCCGCGGTGATTCAGGCTTTGAAGATTTGGCGGCACTATTTATATGGGGTCCATGTTGATATTTATACGGACCATAAGAGTCTCCAGTATATTTTTAAAACAGAAGGAACTGAATTTGCGGCAGAGAAGATGGCTTGAATTATTGAAAGATTATGACGTTGATATTCTGTACCATCCTGGGAAAGCCAATGTGGTAGCGGATGCACTTAGCCGCAAGTCTATGGGCAGCTTGGCTGATGTACCACCTGGTAAGAAAGATTTGGTTCGTGAAATTCATCAGTTGGCCAGCCTTGGAGTTCGTTTGGCAGATTCTGGAGATTCTGTGATTTCTGTTCGTGCAGTTGCTGAATCATCTATTATAGAAGAAGTAAAGCAGCGACAGTTTGAGGATCATATTCTGGTTCGGTACAGAGATGTGGCTCTTCATAAAGAAAAGACTCCGTTTGAAATTTCACCTGAAGGGGTATTATTATATGAAGGCAGATTCTGTGTACCGGATGTTGCAGGCTTACGGCGACAAATCATGGGTGAGGCGCATAATGCACGGTATTCTGTTCATCCTGGTTCCACTAAAATGTATCATGATCTCAGGAGTTTGTATTGGTGGGACGGTATGAAGAAAGATATTGCAGAGTTCGTTGGTCAGTGCCCAAATTGTCAGCAAGTTAAAATTGAACATCAGAAGCCCGGTGGATTATTACAGGAGATGGAAATTCCAGCCTGGAAATGGGAGATGATTAATATGGATTTCGTTGTTGGGTTACCACGCACTCCACGCAGGTACGATTCTATTTGGGTTATTGTTGACAGATTGACGAAATCAGCCCACTTCCTCCCCGTCCGGACTACTTATTCGGCTGAGGATTATGCTAGATTATATATCAGAGAGATAGTCAGACTTCACGGAGTCCCTGTATCTATTATTACTGACCGAGGTGCCCAGTTTACGGCAAATTTCTGGAGGTCATTTCAGGAGGGATTAGGGACTCAGGTGAGCCTCAGTACAGCTTTTCATCCTCAGTCCGACGGGCAGGCCGAGCGCACTATTCAGACGCTGGAAGATATATTGCGGGCCTGCGTTATTGATTTCAGAGGCAGCTGGGATGATCATTTGCCGATTATTGAATTAGCCTATAATAACAGTTATCACTCCAGCATTCAGATGGCACCGTACGAAGCTCTTTATGGCAGGAAATGCAGATCTCCTATTGGGTGGTTCGATGTGGGCGAAACCAAATTAATTGGGCCAGATGTGATCCAGGAAGCAGTGGATAAAGTAAAACTTATTCGGGAGCGATTATTGGCTGCACAGAGTCGACAGAAAGCATATGCAGACACACGACGTCGACCATTAGAGTTCCAGATTGGC
Organism: Lycium barbarum; assembly: GCF_019175385.1. Lineage (NCBI taxonomy): Eukaryota > Viridiplantae > Streptophyta > Magnoliopsida > Solanales > Solanaceae > Lycium > Lycium barbarum. Next base: position 75,253,355 of record NC_083342.1, on the reverse strand, counting down.
GACTGGGTATTTTTGAAGGTGTCGCCTATGAAGGGTGTTATGAGATTCGGTAAAAAGGGTAAGCTAAGCCCGCGGTATATCGGGCCGTATCAGATCATTCGAAAGATAGGCGAGGTCACCTATGAGCTAGACTTACCATCCGATTTGGAGGCAGTGCACCCGGTATTTCATGTGTCCATGCTGGAAAAATGTATTGGTGATCCTTCCAGAATATTCCCAGTAAATGACATTCAGGTAACGGAGCATTTGTCTTATGAAGAGCAGCCTATAACTATTCTGGATCGGCAGGTCAGGAGACTACGCACTAAGGAAGTGCCTTCTGTTAAAGTCCTATGGCGCAACAACAACCGGGAAGAGATGACCTGGGAGTCGGAGGAGGAGATGAGGAGGAAATATCCCCACTTGTTTCCTACGCCCACAGGTAATCTAAACTTTTTTTAAAACTTGTTGTATTAAGCGATGGATGAATTATGTGTACTACTTACAAGAGAGGGACTCCCCCGTTATGCTCATAAGACCTTATAAGAGTAATTTAACATTTGGGGATGAATTTTCTAAAGGGGGGGGGGGGAGAATGTTATGTCCCGTGTTTTCGCATAATTGGAAATCTTGAAAATAATTGAGACTTGTATGTTATAAGGCCATATCTTTGATTTTAGTTAATATGTCTATGTTGTTTATGAAATATTGGTGTGGAAATGTGGAGGAAGTCTAAGGACAAAAATTGGAATTCCGGAAATTGGTTTCGGGAATTACAAAACGAGATTTCAACGAATTGGGCCAAGAAAAATTTGAAGGAAAATTGAAGCCCAAGACCATGGGGTGGCCGGCCATGAGGCCTTGGCCCAAGACCCATTTAATGGTCATGTGCTTTCCATGTGCCTACTAATCAATTATGTATATAGGTATGCTTATCCTTAGAGAAATCTAGAAACAAAATTTAAAAACTCATCCTTGAGTTCTTGAACCCCATTCAGCCGAACCCCTTGTTCCAAAAAAAAAAAAAAATCTCTAGCCTTGGGTTGTGGTCTAAAAATCTTGTTCTTCTCATATTTGTAGCAAGTACAAGACGCTCTCCGACGTGATACAATTTGTTTGGCAAAAGAATCACGTTTGCGGCAAGTCGAAATTTCAAGGTAAGGTAAGGATTTTGTCACTTTTGTGTTATGGAATTCGTAAGAATATTATAAGGATTGAGAATAGACGAGAATTCCGTAGTTTTGGTGTGTGTGTGAAACCGTGGGTGTGTGTGTGTGTGGTGAAGTGGTCGTGAGCCATGTCATGGTGAAGGCAAGGTGAATTTTGATTTTGTTTAGTTTGTTAGTTGCGTCGTTGTGGCATTTATGACGTAAATGAATGTTTAACGAGTTGAATTGGCATTGAAAATGGTTGCGGGTCCTTATGGGAAATTATATGATTTTTGTATATTCGTATATAATTGTGAAAGTAAGACTTTAAATGTGAATTATGGTTGTTGTTAATGAATTTGGAATGAAACAATGCAAGTTAATATGTTCGTCGTAGTTGTGGACGTTTTGAATAGAATATGGAAAGTAGCGGATTGCTTAAATTCATGTATATCGTTTGGAATATTATTGGAATGTGTTTGAATAACTTGGAATGAGTAAATGAATATGATAATGTGGAGGTGGTGAAGTTTGGATGAAAGTTGTTGATTTATGTAGAAAGAAAGAATATTGACGTTAGAGTGATTTTGTTATGACTTGTGATGATTGTGATACTGTGGGTTGTTGTTGTTGTTGTATATGGAGCCGAGCTAAGTCTCGGGGTGATATATATATATGGGGGAAATGCTGCCGAAATTTCGGTAGACAAAAATGAGGTTAAGTGAATTCTTAATCCTTGAAATCCCTAATTGGTAACTTTGACCATTTGCAGATCCTGAGCGAAACGGGACTTGAGTTTCGGGCGAGCGTAAGACGCATATAAGGTATGTAAGGCTACCCATTCCTTCTTTTGGCATGTCTTAGGTATACTAGGTCGATATTGGAGCCCCGAGGGCAATTCTGTTCCTAGAAATCCGAATTGGAAATTTAGTATTATTCATTCAATTGAATTGAATTATAAAACTCATATTATATTGAAAAGTGATCTAATGTCCGAAACTTTTGTAAATGTAATCAAGTTGCCTCGAGTCTTCCATGTATGATTCCATAGACCCCAAATGTCTGTGATTCATGTCCGCCACCTCGACTTGACCCGCGGTGGGGCCGCTAGCATCGAGACTTCTTTGTTTGCTCTATTATGCCCATTCTTGTCTAATGTCGGCAAAACACTTTTGGTTATGAATTTGGTTATCATAATATAATGTTTGACTGCCACGATATTCTAAACTATAATTTGAACCATAAATACTATGTTGGAAATACTTTTGTGAAACGAACCCCGTATTGACTAGTTATTCGAACTATTTGATTAATGAGTTAGCATATGATATTATCAAGTTTAAAAAGGTGTTTTGACTTATAAGTTGCATTGTTTGCTCACGACCCCGCTCGTGCCCTTATTATGACTTCGTTCACCGGTTCCCGGGCCGGTTATGATTCGTGCGCGCTATGATAAATTCGGTCGTATGCTGTGTTACGGTTCCCGAGACCTCGCCATAGGGCCGGGTTCCGTTTGGAGTTATGCTGTGATATGGCTGGTGATATGCTATGCTGATATGTGTGCTCGGGGATGTACGGAGATTTGAGCCTTCCGGTGTTATGCTGTGTGTGGCACCAACGTCGGAGTGGTGACCACGTTCCTGAGCTTTGCATGATTTTGTTTGCATTACGTATATATGGTTTTGATACAGATTTTGATATACTGTTCGGTATTCCCCCTTTGTATCATGTTTGTTTTCTGTTATGGCTCATATTTCTGTACTCTATGCTTTACATACTTAGTACATCTTTCGTACTGACCCCCTTTCTTCGGGGGCTGTGTTTCATGCCCGCAGGTACAGACACAGGTGATCTATCACTGTAGGCTCCACTTTTTGCTATTTCGGAGTACTCCCTTTTGATCCGGAGTCCACTTTTGGTACATACATCTTTTGTTATGTATATATTTCTATATATCTGACTATTTGGGTATGGCGGGGCCCTGTCCCGTCATATGATTCTGTCGGTCTGTTTAGAGGTCTGTGGACATGTTTGTGGGTTGGGTCTTTCTGTACGGATGTGTGTATATGATGTGTTTGGGCGATCCCATTCGCCGCGGCGGCCGGTCCGCATATGTTTACATGTTGCCTTGTTGGCGGGTGTGGCCTTTATTGGTATTTTATGTGCGCAGGGTTATTTTGGATAGTCGGTAAAACAAAGGAAACTCTGCCGAAAATTTTCTGGAAATTATCTAAATTTAGAATATAACCTTGGCGGCTTCTGCTATATAATTGAATGCATTTTATAGATTGGTTTGGGTGCCCAGATCGGGCACTAGTCACGGCCTATGGGGTTGGGTCGTGACACCGGCCCTATGGCGAGGTCTCGGGAACCGTAACACAGCATACTGCCGAATATATCATAGTGCGCACGATCACAAAACCGGCTCGGGAACCGGCGAACGATATCATAATAATGGGCACGAGCAGAGTAGTGCGGAAACCAATGCAATTTACATATCAAAACATTTATGATACATGATATAATTATATGACAACCCGTTGGGTAAACTAGTCTGAATAACTGATCAATACGGGATTTATCTTACAGAAATATTTCTGGAATCGTATTTATAGTTCAAAATGTAAATCAGGATATTATGGATTAATCAGAACATTATGCTTTAATATCAAAACATTATTCTTTAATAGCTAAAGTCCTAATCAAAAGTCTCTTTCCGATATCGTACAAAGGTAAGTCGATTAAGGCGAACGAAGGAGACTCGGGGCTAGTGGGCCCGCCTCGGTTCAACTTGAGGCGGCGTAAGAATTTTTACAGACATTTGACCCTATGGAATCGTCCATGAAAGCTTAGGGGTAATTCAATCATATTTACGAAATTTACGAAAGTTTGAACATTTCTATTCAACAAAGCATGAGTTTCTAATTCAATTTCACTTAATGGAATAGTACTAAAAGTAAACGCGGATTTCTATGAATAGAGTAATCCCCGAGGCTCAAACTCAAACCTAGAACATCTAGGACATGCCAAGAGAAGAAGAGGGATAGCTTTACATACCTTTTCCGCCTCCTGAACGTCTCCAAAATCAAGCCTCAAATCCGCCAAAATCTACAATTTGGTCACATTTACCAATTGTGAGCTATAGCTTCTAAGAATTCAACTTAAATTCATATTTGTCTAGCGAAATTTCGGCAGCATTTCCCCTATACATATAGCATCCCCGAGACTTAGCTCGGCCCAATATATCAACAACAACAACCCAACAATGCCAACAACATCAAAATCATCACAAAACGCACTATAACTTAAATAGTTCTCTTTACTACATAGTTCAACAACTTTCATTCCAACTTCCCGTTATCAAACTAATATCAACATTTCCATATTCATTTACTAATTTAAGATCATTCAAACATAATTCAAGAACATTTCAAGCAATGCTCATGGATTCAAGCATTCCCGCCTATTCCATACTCTATCCGAAACCTCCACAATTGCCACAACATTAACAACTAGCATTGTTTCCTTCCAAATTCATTAACAACAACCATAATTCACATTTAGAATTTTACTTTCACAATTATATAAAAATCATATAAAAATCACATAATTTCCCATAATGACATACAACCAATTTCAATGCTAACTCAAGTCGTTAAACCTTTATTTACGTCACAAATGTCACAACGACATAACTAACCAACTAAATGGAATTTAATTCACCCTCCCTTGTCCACCCTATGGCTCACGGCCACACACACCACCCCACACACACACGGCTTCACACACACACATCACAACTCCATAATTCTCATCTAATTCCAATACTTACAACATATATACTTATTCCATAACACAAAAGAATAGAGTTCTTACCTTTTTCCTTCAAACTCAAATCTTGCCGCAACGTTGCTCTCTCGCTAAACCAATTATATCACGTCGGAGAGCGTCCTGAACTTAACAAGAATTCAACAAGAAAGTGATTTTTAGGATGAAGATTAAAGTACTAGAAAAAAAAAATTTGAAAGGGGGGGGGGGGGGGGGGGTTCGGCCGAGAGCCTCTCTTGAGGTGTTCTTCAATTTCAATTTTTTTTTTGCTTTGTTTCTTGAAGTTTCTTGAAGATTATCTTCATATATATTAATTAGTCACATGACTAACTTCATGGGTTTGGGCCAAGACATGTTGGCCGGCCACCCCTCTAGTTTAGGCCTAAATTTTTCTTGTATTGTTTTGAGCCCAATTCATTAGAAATCTATTTTTGTAATTCCCGAACTAATTTTCCAAAATCCCAATTTTACCCCTAGCCTTCCTCAACACTTCTTCACTAATATTTTTCTTTCATGAACAACTCATATGTTGAATAAAATAAAAACATAGTCTCATTTCCTACATGACAAGATTATTCCAAAATTTTCAAGTGCGCAAAAACACGGGATATAACATTCTCCCCTCCCCCCCTTTAGAAAATTCGTCCTCGAATGTTAAATTAGTCTTATAGGGTCTTATGAACATGGCGGGGGATACTCTCTTTATAAATACCATACATAAGTCATTTGTCAATCAATATAACAAACTTAAAAGTTTAGATTACCTGTGGGTGTAGGAAACAAGTGGGGATACTTCTTCTTCATCTCATCCTCCGCCTCCCAGGTCATTTCTTCCCGGTTGTTGTTCCGCCACAGGACTTTAACAGAAGGCACTTCTTTGGTGCGCAGTCTCCTCACCTGACGATCCAGAACAGCTTCAGGTTGCTCTTCATAAGACAAGTCCTCCTTTACCTGAATATCATTTACTGGAAATATTCTGTCAGGATCACCAATACATTTTCGGAGCATGGATACATGGAATACCGGGTGTACAACCTCTAGATCTAATGGTAGGTCCAGCTCATAAGCGACGTTCCCAATCTTCCGGATAATCTGGTAAGGACCAATGTATCGCGGACTGAGCTTCCCCTTTTTGCCAAATCTCATCACGCCCTTCATGGACGACACCTTTAGAAATACCCAGTCGCCAATCTGAAACTCTAACGGTCGACACCGTTTATCAGCATAAGATTTCTGTTGACTCTGGGCCGCTAATAGTCGCTCTCGAATCAGTTTCACTTTATCGACTGCCTGCTGGACCACATCTGGACCAATTAATTTAGTTTCGCCCACGTCGAACCAATCGATCGGAGATATGCATTTCCTACCATATAGGGCTTCATACGGCGCCATCTGTATGCTGGAATGATAACTATTATTATAAGCAAATTCAACAAGCGGCAAATGATCGTCCCAGCTGCCTTTAAAATCAATAACACAGGCCCGCAACATATCTTCCAATGTCTGAATGGTGCGCTCGGCCTGCCCATCGGACTGAGGATGAAATGTTGTACTAAGGCTAACCTGAGTCCCCAATCCTTCCTGGAATGATCTCCAGAAATTCGTTGTGAACTGGGCACCTCTGTCAGTGATAATAGATACAGGAACCCCGTGAATTCTTACTATTTCTTTAAGATACAATCTGGCATAGTCCTCAGCCGAATAAGTGGTCCTGACCGGAAGAAAATGGGCTGATTTCGTCAATCTGTCAACAATAACCCAAATAGAATCAATACTGCGTGGAGTGCGCGGCAACCCAACAACGAAATCCATATTAATTATCTCCCATTTCCAAGCTGGAATTTCCATTTCTTGTAGTAATCTGTCGGGCTTCTGATGTTCGATCTTGACTTGCTGACAGTTTGGACACTGGCCAACGAACTCTGCAATATCCCTTTTCATGCCGTCCCACCAGTATAAACATTTAAGATCATGGTATATCTTAGTAGACCTAGGATGGATAGAATACCGAGCGTTATGTGCTTCGCCCATAATTTGCCGTCGTAACCCTACAACGTCCGGTACACATAATCTGCCTCTGTATAGTAATACCCCTTCAGACGAAATTTCAAATGGACTCTTTTCTTTATTAAGGGCCACATTTCTATACTGTGCCAAGACAGGATCTTCGAACTGACATTGCTTAACCTCTTTCATAATGGATGATTCAGCAACCTCCCGAACTGAAACCCCAACATCTCCAGAATCGGCTAAACGAACTTCAAGGCTGGCTAACTGATGAATCTCACGAACCAATTCTTTCTTATCAGGCTGTACATCAGTCAAACTGCCCATGGACTTGCGGCTCAGTGCATCAGCCACCACATTGGCTTTCCCCGGATGATACAAAATATCGACGTCGTAATCTTTCAACAATTCAAGCCATCTTCTCTGCCGCAAATTCAGTTCTGCTTAAAGATATACTGGAGGCTCTTGTGGTCCGTATAGATATCAACGTGGACCCCATATAAATAATGCCGCCAAATCTTCAAAGCATGAATCACCGCGGCTAATTCCAGATCATGAGTGGGATAATTCTTCTCGTGTGGTCTGAGCTGCCGGGAAGCATAGGCTATGACTCGACTGTGCTGCATCAACACACAACCTATCCCAATACCAGAGGCATCACAATAGACAACGTACCCGTCTGACCCTTCTGGAAGAGCTAAAACTGGAGCTGTAATTAATTTTTCCTTCAACGTCTGGAAGTTGCGCTCACAGGCATCAGTCCACTGAAATTTTGCTGCTTTCTGAGTAAGCTTCGTTAATGGTGCTGCAATAGAAGCAAAATTCTCCACAAACCTTCCGTAATAACCAGCCAACCCCAGAAAACTGCGTACCTTTGTCGGTGTAGTAGGCCTGGGCCAATTCTGTACAGCTTCAATCTTCTGCGTATCAACCCGAATACCATCTGCTCCGACAATATGCCCCAAAAAGGCCACAGAAGTTAACCAGAATTCACATTTAGAAAATTTAGCATATAATTTCTGTTGCCGAAGGGTTCCAAGTACTGTTCTCAGATGATCCGAATGCTCCTCTGCTGATCGTGAATAAACCAAAATATCATCAATAAATACGATCACGAACATATCAAGGAAAGGCCGGAATACCCGATTTATCAAATCCATAAATACCGTTGGAGCATTAGTCAGCCCAAAAGACATCACTTTGACTTCATAATGCCCGTACCGGGTCTTGAAAGCAGTCTTTGGAATATCTGACTCTCGTACCCGTACTTGATGGTAGCCCGAACGTAAATCTATCTTCGAAAAATATTTGGCACCCTGCAACCGATCAAATAAATCGTCAATTCGGGGAAGGGGGTATTTATTCATTATAGTCACCTTATTCAACTGTCGATAATCAATACACATGTACTGGGTCTGATGAAGCCTTTATCTAACAGATCTTTCAGCTGTTCTTTTAATTCTTTTAGTTCTGCCGGTGCCATTCTGTACGGAGGAATAGATATGGGCTGCGTATCTGGCAACAGTTCTATAGTGAAATCTATCTCCCATTCAGGCGGGAGGCCTAGAAGCTCATCTGGGAATACATCTGGGAATTCATTGACAACTGGAACTGACTGGAGCGTAGGTGTCTCGGCCTTAGTATCGTGCACCCGAACCAAATGATAGATATAACCTTTCTGAATCATCTTCTTAGCCTTGAGGTATGAAATAAACTTACCCCTCGGCGATGCTGTACTCCCGGACCACTCTATAACTGGTTCCCCTGGAAACTGAAAACGAACTACCTTTTTCTGGCAGTCCACATTAGCATAGCAGGAAGCTAACCAGTCTATGCCCATGATGACATCAAATTCCAGCATATCTAATTCTACCAAATCATCTTTAGTGCAACGGTTATATATAATCACAGAACAGTCTCTATATTCGTGCCTCGCTATAATAAAATCCCCGACCGGTGTAGCTACTTCAAATGGTTCTATAGGTTCGGGTGTTATCCCAATTTTACTAGCAACGAGCGGGGAGATATATGATAAAGTAGAGCCAGGATCAATCAATGCATATACAGATCGGGAGAAAACCAGTAATGTACCTGTAACAACATTTGGTGAAGCCTCCTGATCCTGGCGGCTAGCCAATGCTTATATGCGGTTCGATGGACCGCTAGAATATGAAACACTGCCACGGCCTCGACCGCGGCCCGCCGGTACCAAAAAACCCCGCCCTGCAGGGCGCATAGCTGTGGGAGTAGAAGATGAACCAGTGGCTGACCCCGTCGGCTGAACTGTACTACCAATAAGAACAACGGGGCCTGGGCGGCCTGGACTGGCTGGGACCCCTGGCTGTCTGCGAACCTGATACTCTGGAACTCTGACCGGCCCCAGATGGTCCCGCACTGTCAAATCGTCTGCTGGCGGACTGTGTACCCCGGCCTGACGGAGGAAGATATCTGCCTGACTGCTGCGACTGAGGCTGTCCGCCTCGAAAATCTCCAGAATATCCCACGGATCTAGCCCTCTTGGGCGGCCTCCTATCTCGATCCCTACCAGAATAATCGGCCCTATGCCGGTCCTCTATACCCTGAGCATAGGCCTGTAACCGGGCGATATCCATATCAGTCTGTGACGCCATCGCCATGCAACTGTCAATCAAGTAGCGGTCCAGTCCTATCACGTACCGGTGCATCCGGTCAGCCATATCCGCTACTATCGCCGGTGCTTATCGAGCCAGAGAATCAAACTCCAAATTATACTCACGAACACTCCGACCTCTCTGCCGCAGCTGTAAAAATCGGTCAACCCGCGCCCGCCGTAACTCCGGGGGAAAAAAGTGGCGGAGAAAAGCGGCCACAAACTCATCCCAAGTAGCTGGGGGAGCACTCTCACCTCTGGACAGCTCCCAGGACTCATACCAATTAGCAGCAACATCCCGTAATCTGTGCGAGGCTTACTCAACGGACTCGGTCTCTGAAGCCCTGACCAGTCCCAGCGAGCGCCTCATCCCCCGAATGAAGTCTTAGGGATCCTCCTCGGGCTTAGACCCGAAAAACTCTGGGGGACCGCATGTCAGAAAATCACGAACCCTCAGGCTATCACGCCTGTCATCATCATGATCACCTCTCAGCCCGCATCTGCGAGCCTGTCCCGCTACCAAAGTAGTCAATAGCTGTACGGCCTCCCTTAACGTCCTGTCCACCGCCCCTGGTTGAGGAGCCGGAGGCTCGGGCGCTGGAGCCTCTGGAGCCAATGATGGACCTGCTCCAGGATCCTCCGGTGGTGGTGTAGCAGAACCCTCTGAGTGGGGCACAACATCGGGCAAATCCTGAGCACGAGCCCGGGTAGCTCTCTGCACCTGACTAGTCTCTCCTACCACCGCCTTGACCTTCTGGGTAGCCGTCGCCTTCTTCGGGGGCATCACTGAAAAACACAACAACGGATCAGAACAGAATCATCCTAATAGCACAGCTCTATCACACGATCTAAGATTCAAAGAAAGGTAACACCCTAAATGTCCTATAGCCTCCTGTTTATAGATGTGGTGCACAACACACCGATAAACAAGACTCTACGAGACACGGCCTGTAAACATTCCGAGGACAAACCGCTCTGATACCACTTTTGTCACGACCCAGCCCCGTGGGCCGCGACTGGTACCCTACTTGGGCACCCAAACAGACTTACATTTTCAATCGTCATATTATAACTTAGTTCACATTCCAAATTCATCCTTTTTAAACAGTTCTGAGAATAATTATTTTCTTAAGCGGTCACGCGTATCAAAAATATCATATCGGAACAAAAGGGGCGGCGGAATACACATCGCCGATCATATGTACATATGCGAACACATGGGCCATTTTGGCCGCCATAACAAACAGGACCGCATTAAGACGCAATCCAGAAACAAAATGAACACACATAGGACCCACGACCCACATATATGACTACAGGCCTCTACAAACCAAAACGGAAACATGTGGCGGGACAGGGCCCTGCCGTACCCCAGATAGCCAAATATACATAAATATATACATAACAGAGATATGTACCAAAATATGGGCTCCGAATCAAAAGGAGCACTCTGTAGTAGCAGAAAGCGTGGCCTACAGTGGTGGATCACCAACGTCTGTACCTGCGGGCATGAAACGCAGCCCCCAAGGAAAGGGGGTCAGTACGAAAGATGTACTGAGTATGTAAAGCATGGAGTACAGAAATTCAAACCATAACCATAGTAAAAGTATAGAAAGGGAATATCGAATCAGTATATCAAAACCAGTACGGAAATCATATTTACATAATGCAAGTAAAAGAAATCATGCATAAGGCTTAGGAACGTGATCGCCACTCCGACACTGGCGCCACTACACAGCATACTCCGGAAAGTTTCAAATCTCCGTACAACCCCGAACATAACACATCATCACACACATCATATCATAAGCCATATCACAGCATAACTCCATAAACGGAACCCGGCCCTATGGCGAGGTCTCGGGAACCGTAACACATCATACTGCCTAATATATCATAGTGCGCACGATCACAAAACCGGCCTGGGAACCGGTGAACGATATCATAATAATGGGCACGAGCAGAGTAGTGCGGAAACCAATGCAATCTACATATCAAAACATTTATGATACATGATATAATTATATGACAACCCGTTGGGTAAACTAGTCTGAATAACTTATCAATACGGGATTTATCTTACAGAAATATTTCTGGAATCGTATTTATAGTTCAAAATGTAAATCAGGATATTATGGATTAATCAGAACATTATGCTTTAATATCAAAACATTATTCTTTAATAGCTAAAGTCCTAATCAAAAGTCTCTTTCCGATATCGTACAAAGTTAAGTCGATTAGGGCGAATTCAAACATAATTCAAGAACATTTCAAGCAATGCTCATGGATTCAAGCATTCCCGCCTATTCCATACTCTATCCGAAACCTCCACAATTGCCACAACATTAACAACTAGCATTGTTTCCTTCCAAATTCATTAACAACAACCATAATTCACATTTAGAATTTTACTTTCACAATTATATAAAAATCATATAAAAATCACATAATTTCCCATAATGACATACAACCAATTTCAATGCTAACTCAAGTCGTTAAACCTTTATTTACGTCACAAATGTCACAACGACATAACTAACCAACTAAATGGAATTTAATTCACCCTCCCTTGTCCACCCTATGGCTCACGGCCACACACACCACCCCACACACACACGGCTTCACACACACACATCACAACTCCATAATTCTCATCTAATTCCAATACTTACAACATATATACTTATTCCATAACACAAAAGAATAGATTTCTTACCTTTTTCCTTCAAACTCAAATCTTGCCGCAACGTTGCTCTCTCGCTAAACCAATTATATCACGTCGGAGAGCGTCCTGAACTTAACAAGAATTCAACAAGAAAGAGATTTTTAGGATGATGATTAAAGTACTAGATTTTTTTTTTGAAAGGGGGGGTTCGGCCGAGAGCCTCTCTTGAGGTGTTCTTCAATTTCAATTTTTTTTTGCTTTGTTTCTTGAAGTTTCTTGAAAATTATCTTCATACATATTAATTAGTCACATGACTTAGTCACATGACTAACTTCATGGGTTTGGGCCAAGACATGTTGGCCGGCCACCCCTCTAGTTTGGGCCTAAATTTTTCTTGTATTGTTTTGAGCCCAATTCATTAGAAATCTATTTTTGTAATTCCCGAACTAATTTTCCAAAATCCCAATTTTACCCCTAGCCTTCCTCAACACTTCCTCACTAATATTTTTCTTTCATGAACAACTCATATGTTGAATAAAATAAAAACATAGTCTCATTTCCTACATGACAAGATTATTCCAAAATTTTCAAGTGCGCAAAAACACGGGATATAACAGGTTCTTCATGGATAAACTGAGGGTAAGTGGTTTGATGTTCCCTTCCCTCGTTACTATGCTATGTGAGTGCGCCAATATTCCTAGGGAGCATAATGATTTGTGGGTCCATTTTGATGTTGACTTCCATCCACTAAGGGTGAAGGGTTCCCAAAGCCTAGGCAAGAAGAGGAAGTTTGACCCGAGTGATGAGGGTAGCGATAGTTCCAAGGAGGGAGGGAATAGGGTTGATACTTCATAGCCCCAGGGCCCTCTTGAGAGGATTGAGGCCCAGCTAGAGACTATGAAGAACGTGATGACTAGTTGGTCACAGATCTCTTTTGCGGTGGGGTCATTGAGTGGTGCTGCTGGTACAGGTGGGTCCGGGACTCAGACTAAGATGCAAGACTCGTTAGACGCTCTTCAGAGTGCATATGGCTCTTTGGCTGAGGCTCACAGGGAGCTTCATCAGGATTTGGATAGGTAGAAGGTGAAGAACAGAGCTCGGGACAAGCTCTTTGTCCGTATATGGAAGGGCATCAAGGGTATTCTGAAGACAATCAAGCCGGGAGCGAAGCTTTCCAATGAGGTCAAGGCTGATGTCCAGCAGTTCTCCTTCCTTAGCAAGTCTGTTCATGACACCGATGGCTCCAGTAGGTCGAGTGTTGGTGGTGATGAAGCAACCAGTGCCCCCAAAAACTGATGATCTCCCCCCTTCCCCTGTTTTTCTCAGCCCGTGTAGGGCTTTTAATTTTAGACGATGGTTTTTGTTTGTTTTGAAAATTTTCGTTTGCGTGCTCATACTTTTTTGGATATTTTTGTTGTTTTGGTGGTGGTAAGATGATGGCCCCCATTAGGCATGGATTTTTCATGAATCGTTGTTTTTAGAATTGTTGGTGTTTGCTTGGTTTGTTGAATTGCACAGGTTGGAAAATTTGTGGGAACAGGTTCTGGTCACTGGTCGCGTGCTGCGTTGCAACGGACACCTTCTTGCTGCAACAGTCCTGTTATGATGAAAAAGTTCTTCGTGACGACGAGCAAGAGAGAATCGCGGGTTCGCTGTAGCGGACGCTGTCTTGTTATGACGAAGCCGCTACAGTTCTATAACCAAGACTATTCAGCTGTCCACTCAATACGGCATAATCACACAAACTCATTTGTTCAACCATACACATAATGACATAAATCAAAATAACCTATACACGATGCTACAGATAGACACCCACTGGCCTTGCTAGATACTAATTTGACTTGTCGAGTTACCAATTGGAATCGCCTAGATACCAATTGGGCTAGACTAGGGAGTTCGAACGACCAAGATAGCACGATAGGGAGGAAAGAAAAGATGAATTCGTAGATGTCTCATAGCCTCCCATGGATGGGTACAGACGTCATCGTACCATTCCACGAGACTCTACTAGACATTGCTCTTGTACTCGTGAGACCGATAACCTAAGCTCTGATACCAACTGTCACGAACCCGGATTACGGGTCGTACGAGCACCTACTTTATCCCACCTGGTAGGCGAACCCTTACCCCATACTTCCTTCATAAAATCATTTTATCATTTGATGCCAACAATATTGAATAAAATAAGTACATAAAATTTCTTTCTAGTAAAATCCACACCTTACAGTTTTAACAATAAAAATTTCCCGGACCTAGTCTAGACGTGTACAAGAGATTCTATGACATACAATAATGGAAAAAAATAAAATAATGACATAGCTTCTGTCTGAAAAGAGATACACAAAAGCTGCCAGAGGATATCTACCGCTGCAACATAATGTAACCTCCAAGAAATCGCCTGAAAACACATCTACACCCCGAAAAGAATGTAGCAAGAGTAGTATCAGTACACCACACGTACTGGTAAGCATCATAGGACGACTAAGATTAGTTCCCGCAATATATTATAAAATTAAACATAATAAACATATATGTTAATTAACGATTACCCTTATTAACTATTCTCACTAAGTAATAATGTATCATGAAATTACTCGAAACCCCTCTATTACTATCACTTACATAATCACATATAAAGGACAACCATAACCCAATAGCCTCATCTACTTCACATACTCTCAGACATTTATAACTCAAAAATAAGAAATCGAGACAACTCTTCATACCGCTTCGTCCAATCAAAACTGACTAACATTCCCCGTCATTTCCCACCATATAGCGAACTTACTAATTAATGGGCAGACATATGGTATAACGACTTTAGACAATCCTCAGCTGCTATCTACTTATTAATTACTCCTTATTACAAATATCAACAACCCATGAATAACCGAACACCCAATTTACGTATTTCATTCATAGCCTTTCCTGACGTAGACATTAAATGCATGAAAACCACAACTTCTTTACTACGAAAGGATTCAACTCTTGAAATCTTGAATGAGTCACACCTTGATATAATGCCATAAGGCTCGCGAAAGCCATCAAACAGAATATATATATATATATATATATATATATATATATATATATATATATATATATATATATATAAGGAAATCATTATGGAAGTACAATGAAATAAATATAGTCTCTCACTAACCATGTACACATATGCTAGATGGTAATGAGTACAATGAAATAAATATAGTCTCTCACCAACCATGTAAACACATGCTAAAAGATAATGGTTTTCCCAAATAGCCATAACCTGCTGGGGACCCATGGCGTCTATGTACCACTCGTTCCGGAACGAACCTCAGACCACAAGTTCACAACAAGGCCACATCGTTACCCTCGGTCAAATGTTCCTTACGTAGATGTATATGTTACATCTCCAATTATTATCAGTATTATCCATCACGATGTATTATCAGCAATTTCCACCACAAGATATTATCCATAATGCCTTAGTCGAACATAATCAAATCATAAATACAAAGTGATGCCAGAATCAGTGATGTACCAATAAAATTACCACAAGTGATACTAGAACCTGATATTAATCATGCATACCCACTACGAAAACTACTATCAGTAAAGTATGCGCCACCTAACCCATCTGTTACACCTCAAAATATTTTCGTTGATGCACAGTGAATAGACTATCGAAGGGAACCAAGCATGCAATGTTTCAAAAAGTAATAAATAGCATTTGATGATCCTAATTGAGATTTCAAAGAAATTCGAAGTAAGAGAAGAACGTTTGCCAAGAAAGGCAAGGTATACATTATGTATCGAGAAATATTTATGAGTAATAAGTTAATGATGAATTAATGATGTCTTGGAGAAGAGTTATAATGTACCTTATATTGTTAATGAGGTGTTAAACAAGTGTTAAGAAGGTTCCATAAGGATTGGAGATCAAACGAGTCGACGAGAACGAATTCCGGGAAGTTGGGGCAATATACGGTCCAACTTACTGGCCGTAAAAACATACTGGCTGTATATTAGGCCGTATGTTCTACCCAGAATGGGACCTTCACTGGACCAAACATACGGCCAGTATAAAAGATACGGACCGTATGTTGGTCCGTATGTTCGTGTCGGGACAAATTTTAAATGGATATAAGGAGGACCCAAGTTCATTATTTCATTTCATTTTCTCACTCCACACCTCAAGAACCCTCTAGAAAACTCTCCACACTTCTTCCACAAGAACTCAAGAAAGATTCATGATCAACCTCATCAAACCAAGGAAATCAAGTGTAAGAAACTCATTGGAGTTCATCCAAGGCAAGACATCCCATTGGAAGTGAACTAGGGTAATGGGTCACAAAGACGAGAATAATGAGAATTTTAGTAGTAGCTTGGGATGTGTCATGATTCTTGATAAGTTGTGATTATAATTATGTTATAAATGATATTAAGGACTTGGGATAAGCATTCTATGTGAGTAAATGTAATAGTGACCTATGACCATAATTATGGAGGGATTGAAGTGAAATTTTGAAATGTGGATAAGGTAGAGTGAATGAAGATTATTGGTTATAATATTGTGAATGCTATTATAGATGTTTGGGAGTTGATATACAATATGGGGAAAGTTGTATAAACAAAGGAAATGCTGCCCAATTTTCTCTAGCTTTAGTTGAGCATGTTCATGTGATCGATTAGCTAATGTTAATGCCAACTCTCTTGAAGGTAAAAATGTGAGCGTTGAAGGATAACAAACAAGCGATAGAATATCTAAACGAAAAGGTATGTAAGGCTAGTCCTTTCTTTCTAAGGCATGATTCCATGGCATGAATTCTCCTATATTTCCATGACTTTCCTACACATCGGAAATTATGAGTCTATGGTTATAAAGAGCTTTTTATAAGATAAAGAAAAGAGATACGACGTGAGTATGATGATGATGACTAGGAGTTGAGCCTAAAAGTTCTAAAGTGCATGATATGCTAATTCCATAAAGTTCTTGCTATGAATACGATATGATGTTTCTACAATCTAATGACCCTATTTATGATCCCTTGAGGTTGCTCGTTGTGTTACACTCACCTTAAAAAGTTAGTTCCTTCAAGGTGAGATATGATGAATATGACCACTCCATAATGTAATCGGGGGTTCTCGACCTTATGTCACCCCGATATTGTTATAGATTGTCTATAAGATCTAATGCATGTCAAATGACAAATATTCCGAAAAAATTACGAGTCTATGTTCATAGAGGATTTCATATGAGATAAAGGTTAGAGATATGCCATAAATACGATAATGGTAATGATGAGCCTAAGTTTAGAGATTATAAGCCTATCATACGATATTTCTTTTTTTTGTGATGTTCATGCTATGAATATGATATGATTTCCATAGATTGTCTTTAAATTCTAATGCATGCTCTATGAAAGGTTCATGATAAGTTATGAGATATATGTGATGATATGATTCCACCGTGCCTAGATGGACGGACATGTCACCACTAGGGCGGGTTGCTTATGGTTCCACTGTGCCTAAATGGCCGGACATGACCACCACTTGTGGGCTGCGTTTGAGTACACCGTGCCTAGAGGGCCGGACATGACCACCACTAGTGGGCGGCATATGATGGTTACCCGGACGCAGGTTAACGATGAGGACATATGTGATATGATAAATGTGATATGATGATATATGTGATTTCAGGGTATATGTGATATGATGAAAATGCACTTACTCTTAAAAGTTACGCAGGTTATATCTTTTTCTCATGTCTTATGATTTCTCCATTATGTTCATTTTATTCATGCCTTACATACTCAGTACAATGCTCGTACTGACGTCCTTTTCTTTGGACACTGTGTTCATGCCCACAGGTAGACAGGGAGGCGGCCCAGATTCATAGGAGCCGATTAGCAGACTTTTGAGAGCACTTCATTATTCCGGAGGTGCCATTGATTTACTATTTTTTGTACATATATGTTTTGCGCACGACGGGGTCCTGTCCCATCCCAATGTCTAGTACTCTAGTAGAGGCTCATAGATACGTATGTGTGGGTTGTATGATCTCATGATTTCCTATATATTTTGTATATATATTATTTTGATAGCCGAAGGGCGTATGTATATAAAGGTAATTATGTTTCAAAGTGAAAATGGTTTTCCTATGATTTGAGTATAAGATTAATGAATGAACGCCTTATATGTACGATGGGTAAAGGTATGAGCGATGCTCGGTGGTTAGCCCCGGGTACCCGTCATGGCCCCTAGTCGGGTCGTGACAAAAGTGGTATCAGAGCAGTTCAGTCCTAGGAAGTGTCTACGAGCTGTGTCTAGGAGAGCCTTGTTTATGGTGTGTTGCGCGCCACACTAATGAACAGGAGGCTACAGGGCATTTAGGAAAAATTACCATTCTTCTTCTTACTAGATCGTGCTATAGAGCCATGTTATAAGACTTTCCCCTCCCTAATGGTGCTTTTATGATTTCAGCAAAGTTGATGAAAGGAAAAGCTACTGCAGCTCAGAAGGGCAAGGCAGTGATTGCAGAAGGGCTTGAACGGGGGCCATCTACGGATATGGAGGAGAGTGAACCCCAAAATAAGGCCCTATCCCAATTTTCCCGTACCTCGCCCACTTTAGTGGATCAGAGGGGAGCCTCAACTTTAGCTCCCGCACCCCCAGTCCCTCCACCAGATGCCTCGGTCCAAGAGATGACACAGGCCATTCTTTTACTGACTCAGTTAGTAGCCGCTCAGGCTCAGCGGCAGGATGTGGGCCGCGGTAACATGGGTCAGAGAAAGAGAGTTAATTCTTCAGGGTTTGATCATGAGTATAGGGGCGCTCCGAGACAATAATTCTCTAGGCACTCAGTTCGTTCAACAACTAGCGCTCCTCCACAGTTACTTAGACCCAGGTTTGATGGATCTACTTATTCTAGGTCGCCCCAGAGTGTCAGAGTTCCCAGTTCTCGGGTTAGGGGTGATTCAAGCCAGATGAGATTACCCGTACCACGATGTAGTCAATGCAGAAAGTTACATTCTGGACCGTGCCGCTTGTGTTCGGATGTTTGTTATGCCTATGCTCGGCTAGGCCATTTTAGGCACGATTGTCCATCGCTACGTTGTGAAGATAAGGTTCGGTCTATGGGAGTGTTAGTTGGCTCTTCATCATCAATACGCCCTCCTAGGCGGAGGCCGTAGATAGTAGCAGGTTGTGATAGAGATCAAAGTGAAATTCCCAGTCTGAGTGGATCCCAGTGCCATACCTACTTATTAGCTGGGCAACAGGATCTTGAGCACCCCTCTGATATTGTCCCAGGTATATTTTCAGTAATCTCTTATGATATGTATACGCCGATTGATTCAGGTCCTGCACTGTCATAGATTACTCCCGATGTGATGATTGTGTTGAGGTGAAAAATCTGAGCCAACCCAACAATTTGAGATGACTATATTTGTTAGTGACCTAGTCATAGCTAGAATTATGATTTACGAGTAAGTTGATTGACAGTGTGAGAAAAAAATATATATATAATAATAATAATAATATGTGTATGTGTATATATTGGAATTCTAGACCGAGTGTGCAGGCACAACTTATGAGACAAGCTTTATTATTTATATTCTTTAATGGTAAGTGATCTTGTGTGGCTGAGTTGCATATTATGTGTGTCCCGATATAAGTCCTATTAAGGCATGGGATGTGTTCTCTGGGCTATGTGTAGGTTTGGGATTGTTATGTTTACAAGAGAAACACTGCCGAAATTCTCCCAAGAGTCTAAAGGAAATTGTGGGAACTGCATACAAAATTGTCGTGAAAAGAAAAGAAGGCCAGCAACGAGTGATGAAGGACGGAGCTAGTGACAAAAATGTGGGATAGACATAGCAAGTATGTATTATACTAAGGAAAGGATGAATAGGTTAGGATGGAATAAAGAACATGGGAAGGGAGAATGGCGTGCTTGAGGTAGAAAGAATTTTTATATACTAAGGAGGATTAAAGGGATAAGCACTCCAGAAGAAGTTGTAAGTTAGAAAGTTTGGTTAGTTTCCTTCGTTTTGGGAGATCTTAAGTTATGAGATAAACTTGATGTGTATGTGTAAGCCGATGCATGATGCGCTGAATAAGATTATTAAGCTATGCTTCTGTCACGACCCAGCTAGGGGCCGCGACGGGTACCCGTGGCTAGCCGCCGAGCACCACTCGTTCTACTACTCATCTTACTCATTTAATGCTCTTTTATCAATTTATACTCAAGACATAAGAAAATCATCTTTTCATTTGAAAACATAAAATACTTTTATATGCATAAGCCTCTCGGCCATCAAAATAATATATACACATAGTAACAATCTCGTGAGATCATCTAACCCACACTGCGTATGTACGAGCCTCTACTGGAATGCTAGACATAGAGACGAGACAAGACCCCGCCATGCCCAAAATACATATAAAAATGTACACAAAAGAATAATCCAGCACCTCCGGAACAAAGGAGTGCTTTCAATCAGCTAGCAGCTACTACGGATCTGGGTAAAGCTCTCCTCCCTATCTACCTGTAGGCATGAACACAGCGTCCAAAGAAAACGGACGTTAGTACGAACATTGTACTGAGTATGAGAGGCATAAACACTGAAATAAGACAATGATACAAAGGAAATATCAATATGAAACATCTGTATCTGACTGTCAAATATAAAAGAAGTAATGCATACTGTCTTACTCATACTCATCGTCATGTCATATATACATAAATGCATACGCTTGTTATATCCCATATCTTGTACATTCGGATACTTCAAGATAATTGCGATAAGTTAAGGCAAGGCTATATTTTTGATCTTGTTTAATACACAAGTTGTTTATGAAATTTTTTTATGTGGAAATATTAAGAAAGGCTATGGGTAAAAAGGAAAATTCACAAGGTGGCCCATGGAAATATTAAGGAAAATTTGGGGTTAAAAGTGATTTATGGAAAACTTATAATTCTTGAACAAAAGGGCCAAGTGGCCGTGTGATATGGTATGGGCCTTGGCCCACATGGATGCATAATATAATTAGATAAAAGATGATAAATTTATCATATTCATTTTCATCACTTAGAAGGTTAGAGAAACTTGGAGAAAAAAACAAAGAACAAAGGCTATTCGGCCATAGCTAGCCGAACAAGAACCTTGGAAAATCTTGATAAAAAAAAATATTTTCTCCTAGAAAATCAACCAATTGGAAGGTCCTCTTTAACGTGAAGTAGTTGTTGGAGCAAGCAAAACACTTATTTGTGCACCTTACCACCCTAGCCAAGTTGAGAAGTGTAGTGAAGAAAGGTAAGGTTTAGTCTTATTTTTATGTGTTATGGATGGTTTGTGTATGTTGTAGTATGTAGAAATGAATGAAAATCATGAAATTTTGTGTGTTAGGGTTGATCCGTGTAGGTGGGTTCTTGGCCGTGTATATGTTGTGTTGTGTAGGAATGATGAACTAATTTTATCTAATATTTTGGTTGTTGTTGTTATGGATTCTATGATGAAAATGAAAGTTCAATAATTCTATTTGAAGTTGTAATTGTCGGAGAGTTGTTTTAGAAGCTAATGTGATCTTAATACCACTTCTTGTATTTATGGAAAATAATGTTGTTAGTGTGTGAATTGTTGGTGTAGTTCATGAATTTGAAAGAAGGAAATGTGTTGTTATTGCTCTTGTTGCATTTGGAAGGTTTCGGGTAGTGTGTGTTGGTTGGGCCGTTTGAATGTCATGCGGATTGTTTGAAGTGTTCTTGAGTTTTGTTTGAATGGTTTCGGAATAGTATTTGAGTGTGCGAGCATTGGTGTTAGCTTGATTGTATGTAGTTGAAGTGAATGTAGATGGAATGCCGTCGAATTATGTAAAAGGGAGTTGCTAGTGTTAGAATGTGTTTTGAATTAATTGTTGATGTTGTTAATATGGTTGTTGGTATTGTTGTTGATGATTTGGCCGAGTTGAATTCTCGGGGTTGTTGAATTTACAGGGGAAATGCTGCCCAAATTTCTGTAGACAAGTGCTAGCTTAGGATTGAATTCCTAAGTACTTGTAGCTAACGTTTGGTATTTAATACGTTATTGTAGATCTTGGGGAGCCCGAGACTTGAGTTGGGATTAGCTTAGGAAGCGGCAAGGTATGTAAAGCTTACCCTTTCTTTCTTTTGGCATGCCTTAGATGTAAATAAGATGTGATACAAACCTCGGGGTAACTCCTTTCATAAGATCCGAGCATGTCGACGATTCTTATTCACTTCTTGATGTTACACTCCTAATATAGTCGAACTATGGTCCTTCGGTCTTTTTGCATAATTGGATAATGAACATGTATACAAAATTTTTGTTCTTAAAGGTCTTATGTCGAATAATGTCTCTAACTTTCATAGAGGAGCTCGGATCGCTCCGATACGTTCTTAGAGAGTTCTAAAGCGAATAATGTGTGTAACTTTCGTAGGCGGTCTCCGATTGCTTTGAATCGTTCGTAAAGGTTCCTATAGTAAAATGCCCATAACTTTCTTATACTAAGTCGGATTGACTCGAAACGTGTTTATGATCCTTCAGGTGTCGGTAAGTGTACTTGTCCATCGAGTCTTAAAAATTGATTTATGTGCATATAGTTTCTCACTACTCTGCTTGTGCATACTGTTATTATATACTTTGCCGAGTCCCGGGCCGGTCTGTCATCGTGCACACTATGTTATATTCGGCAGTATGATGTGTTACGGTTCCCCGAGTCCCCCACTAGCGGGCCGGGTACCGTTTATGTATGTTATGTTGCTATGATGTGTTACAGAGATGTTACGGGGATATGTGTCACACCCCGACCTTACTAGGGTGTGATGGGCACCCGACCCTTACTTAGGGCCGAGCGAACCCTCAGACGCTTGCTGCACATAAAGTTACGTCAAACTTTTAAATCAAATCAGATAAAATACATAGTAATTTTTTTTTCTTTCTTTCAAAAATGTTCTTTCTCGAAGCTTCTAAGCGAACAAATCTATAGTCATACAAAATTCAATACATAACACAGATCGACATATCGGCTGACGGAGAGGCTTACAGACTGACATACTATACCCACGACGATGTCTGCAAAGTCTCTAATACCATACAGAAACCATAACACATATACCATACCCTGACTTGGCAGTCCTCCAGGAGCAAATGGAGTTCGCCACCACTGCTGAAATATCTTTTATAGGGTCCTTATCTCGTCTGGGAGTACCTGCGCGGCATGAAACGCAGCCCCCAAGGAACAGGGGTCAGTACGGAATATGTACTGAGTATGTAAGGCATAGGATACAGAAAGCAGAACTATAATCGAAACAAACAGTACCAAGAGTACGCATGTTATCCAGATTACCAAATTACTTGCTTCTCAGACACAGTTCATACAGACCAATACCGACCATACAGACTGACACAGACCATACCGACCAATACAGATCCTACATACCGTACAAATCATACAAAGCATAACAAAATCATACAGAGCATACAGAATGCTGACATACTTACTTTCCAGACACAGATCGCACATACCGATACCAGATGTCAGAAGGAGTGTGGCACGTACAGAACGCACAGATAAGGTCATACGTCAGACGGAGTACAGAACGTACTGAATACTCAGATGATGTCATATATCGGACGGTACACAGAACGTACAGATTACTCAGGTGATGTCATATATCGGACGGAATACAGAACATACAGATTACTCAGATAATGTCATATATCGGACGGAATACAAAACGTACAGATGATGTCATATATCGGATGGAATACAGAACGTACAGATGATGTCATATATTGGACGGAATACAGAACGTACAGATGATGTCGTATATCGAACGGAATGCAGAACATACAGAATACTCAGATGATGTCAGAACATACAAAATACTCAGAATCGTATGTCACATATGCGTATAACAGAACCCGGCCCTGTGATAAGGGACGCGGTAAACAGAATCATCATATATCAAATTCATGTATCATATATGCATATATCAGAACCCGACCCTCCAGGGAGGGGTGCGGTAACAGAGCCCGGCCCTCTAATACGGGACGCGGTGAACAGACAGATCATATGCCATCCTGGCCACCACCCCATATCATCATATCATCAAACCATATAACAGAGCCCGGCCCGCCTATGAGGGTCGCGGTGAACAATGCAGAGGAATGCGCACAATAACAGAAGCTGGCCCGGGACGCAGTGAATCATATCGTAGCGGACACACGAGGACATAACAGAGCCTGGCCCGGGACGCAGTGAAGGATACATTGAGTCATGCACGAGCAGAGTCGTGAGAAACCACATGCATTGGAATCAAGACTCGACAGACCAGTATACTTACCGATACCTGGGGGCTCGGAACAGATTTCAGGTCAATCCGACGTAGTATGAGAAAGTTACGTGCGTTCGAAGTACAGAACGCTTTATAAGCGTTTCAGAAGCCTTTTTCGGGGAATCAGAGTCATAGTCATATCAGGCACCTTCGGATGTCCTTACGAATCAGATCAAATAGAGATTTTGGAACCACACTTACGTATAAGAAAATTATGGACGTCTTGATACAGAAACCTCTTCGAACATTTCAGAGCAATCCGAGATCGTACACGGAAGTTAGGGACGTTAAATCTTACAGAAGTTCTCGAACCAGAATAAACATATCAGAATGCTCATATCAGATTACTGATTTCGGAATTCTCATATCAGGATACTCATATCAGAATGCTTATATCAGCAAACTTACATCGGAATACTTATATCAAAATACTCGTATCGAAATACTTATATCAAGGACTGACATCAAAATACTTATATCAAAATATTTATATCAAAATACTTACATCAGAATACTTATGTCAAAATGCGGATATCAAAATACTTGTACCAGAATACTTATATCAAAATACTTATATCAAATACTTATATCAGGGGATGAACTAGGATCACAAACTCAGGTCAAGAAGTGAATTAGAATCATAATCAGACTTAGAATCACAGAACAGAGTTACCCCAAGGCAGCATATCACATTATACCTTACTTGGCTCTAGGACATGCCAAAGAAAAAAAGGGTAAGCCTTACATACCTGTGCTGCGACCAACTAGTTACGCTTGTGCATCCAACTTGTTTGTCTACATGCAAGAAAGTTCATCCCTTCATTAGTTCCATTATCATATACTTGCTTTAACCTTTCAAACACATTTACTTATATTCTGCCGGAATTTCGGCAGCATCTCCCCTGTAAACATACCAACCCCGAGAATATGGTTCGGCTCCAAATCAACAACAACAATCCGGGAATTTAACCCGGCCAAATCAACAACAATACTAACAATTATGCTAGCAATATTCCAACATTCAATTCAATTCAATTTAATTCACACCATATTCCAACAACTTAATCAATATACTATTTCATCTGAAACCTTCAACTTCAATCCCAACCATACATTTACTTATCGTTCGTATACCTTAACTTCGACGACACCCTTCATTCAATATCACATAATTCATAACGGTGACAACTAGAATATCAAATTACATCAATTCACCTTAACTTACCAAACAACACCATTCTCGACCACAATGACTCCTTACATATTTTCATACAATTTCTTCCATCTCTACATGTTACAACAACAACATGCTACATAAAATTCATTCATTCATTTCCATATAACACAATTCACACACACGGCCAACTTAGACCACACAACACACAACACAACACACGACTTCCACCATATACATGTGTTCCATATTTCTCATCCATTTTGCATTATGGAATTCACAACACAACCATCAAACTACTAAATAAAAATCATTTCATCTTTTCTATACAATCAACACCTCATTCGGCCAACACCACAACACACCCACTCCATGATTTTCATTCATTTTTTTTTTATACATTACAACACTACATAATCATGTTGAATACACTTAATTCATTACTCCTACACATTTCACACAACACACGGCCCAACTTGTACATGCAATATTTCATGAATTCCCATCACTTCTTCATTCAATAACATACGTAAACCATTCATAACACATAAAAGAGAAGGTTAAACCTCACCTCCTTCTTCACCCTTTTTCCACTCGGCTTGCTTGCTAAAACGCAACAACGAGCGGTTCTCTTGTTCTAACAACTTCTCCACGTTGACGAGGACCTCTCAATCACTCTAAATGCAAGAAGAAAAAGATTTTTCTCCATCAACTTCCCATGGCTCATTTTTAAGAGCCATGGCCGAAACCCCCTCTCATCTCTTGCTTCTTTCTTTTGTTTTGTCTTTTTTTTCTTTCTTCTCCAATTCTTAAATAAGGATGAACTAGTCATCTTTCCATATTTATATTTTAGTCCCTTCCAATCATAAAATTTTCACATGTCCCCCCTTCTTTTATTCTCTAGAGTCTTCTTAAAAGAAGACTAATTAATTTAATTTAATTTTTTTTTCCTTTCGTTTTCTAGAATTTTCTTCTTCTTTTTCTTTTCTTTTCTTGAATTGTTTTATTTGGTCAAAGAAGACCAAATGTTTTCCTTGGTACACTTTAGCCCCCCAAAGAAACGTGGGCATATACTTATGCCACACAACCAACATGGAAATTTTATGAACTTTCAAGACTTTTGTGAAATTCCCATTTTACCCCTAGCTTTCCATAATATCACCATGGTTCTATTTTGCGAATTTCTCTTTTTTTTTTCGCCCTCAACCTTTCTTAATATTTCCATAATACTAATGTTGTGAATAATATTTATAACCCACTTGTTCATTGAAATACATTTGGAAAATGGTCATTCCCTTAACTTCGTCACGACTACCTTGGAATATCCGAACGCATAAAATACGGGATATAACAATATGAAATCTTCTGGAGTATGATGTGCTGTGGCGCCAATGACGGGGTGGCGACCATGTTCCCGAGCCCTATACATGATTTTGACATGCATTATTTGTGCTTCAAAAACAAGAATTTTGGTATTTTGATTCTTGTACTCATTTTCCATACTTCTTATTTCAGTTATGATCCTGATTATTGTATTTCACGCTTTATATACTCAGTACCTATTTCGTACTGACCCCCTGTAACACCCCGTACCTTTAACGAAAGTTTTGACCACGATCCTAGACTTAGAACATCAGATAAAGAATGTGGAAATTGAAATTTTTCTGTTCAGTTGCGATATGGTGGTTTAGGCCCATGAACAGTGACCGTATTTCAATTTACGACCATGAACAGTGCTCGTAAACTGAAACCAAGAATTTCTGAACATTCTGGAATTTGACATTTTGAGGTCATATGGTTAAATACGGACCGTATTTCACTTTACGGCCCGTATTTCAAAAGGTATTTCAAATTTGGGAAAACTTACTTGATGAAGTTGTAGAGCATTGAAATACCTTTCCAACGGTATCTTACGGGGGTCAAACGGACATCTGTGCAAGGAGTTATGGCCATTTTACTGAAGCGACACAGTGCAGTCCAAAGTGCAGAATACGGTCCGTAAATCAATTTACGGCCCGTAAACTGACTTTACGACCAGCAGTGTTCAGGTCGTAAATTTCACTTTCACAGAACAATATATATTCGTCCATATCAGTTCAAGTCATTATTTTTCATTCCCTTAAACCCTAGAACAACCTCCTACTCTCCTCCAACATCAAGAACACCAAGGTAAGTCCATTCTAATTATTCCAACTCCTTTCTAACATATATCCTTGTAATCTAAACAAGAAATCATCATTCCTAATCTACGGTTTTCAAGAAAACCCATCTCAAGATTCAAGAATCAAGATTTAGGAAATCTTCTCCAAAATTCAAGTCTTTAATTCAAGTTTTGGAGCAATTAAGGTATGTCTCTTTTGAAAAATCTTATTTTGGAATGCATGACTTCTTTTCTTGAAAGTTCTTTATTGAATAGAAAGGGTGAACTTCTCATACAAAACCCTAATGTATGTCTAAGATTTTAATAATGTTCTTACCCTTATCATTGATAGATTTGACGGGTTAGAATAGAGAAAATGACATTGAAAGCTCGGTTATGATTTTTGGATATCAAATGATTTGTGGGCTGTTTTGGTATGATTAAATGGATAGAATTAGTTGGATATTGATATAAAATAATTTTTGAGATTGTTGTTGATGTTATTGTTCTTGAATTTGGAAGTATAAATATTATTCAAGATCCTTTAATGAATGAAAGGAAAAGAAATCTTTTCATGTTCCTTGAACTCTAATTCATGTTTAAATGGTGGTTAATGTGTGTGAGGGGACAAACCCACATTAAACCTAGATTGTAACAAACCCTATATATGTATGTGATATTATGAATGTTTTCCTCTATAAGATATGTTTAATAATGATGGTTAAGGGTTGGTAATGATATTCTCATTGATGATTTAAGACATGGAAATCTTTCGTAAAGAAGTTATACGTTTTCAAACATTGGTCGGAATAACTTATCCTTTCAATATGGCATAATGCTCCGTAATGATAATTTGACTACAAAGATGATTTCTTTTAGACAAGGTCATGCGTGTGTAGGGTCAAGCCCGCATCGAACCTTACACGAACTATACTACTTTGTGAAACTCGCTTTTCCCCATTATTGGATGATTGAACTTAAATCTTCTAAAGGTTAGACCTTCAACTTGTTTTGTTGTTAAATGGGTTTCTTAAACTTGAAATTGAATAAGATATTTGAATAAGATTCTCAATCGGTTGTAACTTGAAATGCCTCTATTTGAGATGATGACTTGAGAAGTGAGGTTCGGCTCTAAGCCATGATTGATAATTTAGTAATATGACATGATTAGTATTTTTGTTTGTATTTTGGACCTGTATGGTAAATTTGTGTTAGTCCAGAGGACGATTAGCCTTCGTGGTTTCCTAACCAGGAGTATCGATTGATTGATTAGTTTGGCTGTGAGTGGCTTGCTTTCTATCTTGTTTCCTGTGAGTGGCTTGAAGTGATATTGAATTCGTAAGTGAAATGCTTGGCATGGTAAATGGTAAAGAGTTAAATTGATATGTCTTTCATTGATCGATATGTGTAATGAACTTAAATGTTATTGACGATATGACTACTTTGAGACAAATTGGTGAATCGGCTTCTATGCCATGGACTTTGTTGTTGTGTTTGGCCTAGCCACTCGGGAGGAAGGGTAGCCACTATGGATCCTAGTGTGTCGTTGCCTAGCCATTCGGGAGGAAGAGTGGCCACCGCTGGGTTCGCTACCCGGGGTGTGATTTATGCCTAGCTATTCGGGAGGAAGGATAGCCACCGCGTACTACATAGTCCGGTGTGATTTATGCCTAGCTATTCAGGAGGAAGGATAGCCACCGAGAATTATATGTTCCGGTGTGGTGCGCTATGCGCGATATGCTTGATTCTTGGGCCTGTATTGGCATGTGTGACATTCTTATTCTCTTATGGAATTGTTGATGACTATCTTAATTGATTAAAAGGGAATATTTGAAGTTGTAACTTGACAATAGGCTTTATGAATGGGGTTTGACATTTATTATCGAGATACCTAAGCTGAATAACTGTCCGTATATTGATTTCATATCATTTTTCAGAACTGATTTCTTTATATATTATTATATTTTATTTTCATAATACTTGTTGTCCCCGAGGCACTCACTGAGTACGAAAGTACTCAGGCATACCATTGTTGTTTTTGATGGTATGTTAGGTAACGAAGAAGAGCAGGTTCGTGATACTTTCAACGCTTAAGAGAACTTGCTGCTATTGTTGATTTGGTTAACCCACATCCTTGTTCGTGGAACACTTCCTGTTTCGTTTATTATTCTAGATTTCCGGGTTGCGTCCCGAGGTTTGACGACTGTTATGTCTCTTAGAAGCTCCAGAGATAGTTGTCATAATTGTGGGTAGATTGTCAAAGTCTCGTACGACTTAATGGGTGTTTGTCACGTTTATGACTATTTACTTATAAAGACTTCCGCTGATTTAATTCATGTGATCATGATGTGTTACATTTAATTTATAAATTGTTGGAGGCGAATGTTGAACCTGGCGGGTTCAAGTATTATTATTGTGTCGTTTAGGTTCTTCCGATGTTGTTCATGACGTCGGATGCCGGTCACGTCTAGGGTGGATTTTGGGGCGTGACAAGCTTGGTATCAGAGCCTAGGTTTAAATGTGTCCTAGGAGTTGTCTGTGTCTATGGAGCTGTGTCTAGTGGAGTCTTCCTTGTGCAGCCTGATCACCTGCATGATCGAAAGACTACCAGGGCATTTATAGGTGTTTCTCACTCCTCTTTATTCTAGATTGTGCTATAGAGCCTGAACTTCCTTTAGGATCATTCTGACGTGTCCAATAATTCGTGCCCCGCAGAAATGGCTTTAACTCTTGCGAGGACTGGTAATCAGGGAAACAATGGTGCTTCTAAATCATCGCGTGGCGGACGAGCCACCAGGGTCACTAACCATACCACTGCTGGGGTCAAGAACGGTAATTCCTTGGTTGGGTTTTCCGAGCAACAAGAGAATTGGAAGGGAGAAGAGCGGCTAGACAGGGAACAAAGTAAGAAGGCCCGATCTGTGGGTGGTTTCACTGGTTCGTATGATGGAGGGCAACGAAAAGGAAATTATGCACCTCAACAGTTTGGTTCTCAGTCTAATATAGGCGTTCCATCTGGTGGACAAGGTCAGAGGAACAATGATCAGAACAGATATTCGCAAGGTAGTAACCGACAAACATTTAGATGGGAGGATCGTGTTTGTCACCATTGTGGGATTAGGGGTCATATCAAGAAATATTGTATGAAGTGGATTCGTGAAATGGCTAACTCTTCAGGCCAAAGGAATAATCCGTCTGATGGTAATGCTAACAACACCCCTAATGCTCGTGGTAATAGGGCTGGTAAAATGGTTTCTAACACCGCTAATAGGGGACAAGCTAGACTTTATAGTTTGATTCGTAGGGATACGGCAGAAGATCCTGAAGCCGGGGCCACAGGTATTCTTACTATATGTTCTTTTGAAGCGTATTAGCTGATCAATTCGAGTTCGACTCTTTCTTATATAACTCAAAATCTTGCCCTTGATTTTGTGTGAAAGTCGAACAATGGTTGACACCCTTTTTCTATGAATACCCCTGCGTGCTTGTTATCGCTTTTATAATGTATAGAGACTGTGTCATTGTAGTTAAGGGCTGTGAGATTACTTTTAATGTGTTTGAATTAGAAATGATGAACTGTGATGTGATTTTTGGGGATGGACTAGCTTTCCGAGTGTTATGAAACTCTGGATTGTCAATCAGAAATGGTTAGGCTTGAATTTGCTGATGGACCCGTTATAGAGTGAAAA
The DNA here is from genome assembly GCF_019175385.1 of Lycium barbarum. Lineage (NCBI taxonomy): Eukaryota > Viridiplantae > Streptophyta > Magnoliopsida > Solanales > Solanaceae > Lycium > Lycium barbarum. The sequence goes on along the minus strand of NC_083342.1, from coordinate 75,221,747 downwards.
AGTGATATTGTTAAAAATTCGGAGTAGACTTATGTCGTATCTTAAGACTTGCGGGGTGAAATCAAAAAGGGCTTAGTTCTATCTAGTTGTTGTGGTATTACTCAAGCCGTGTTACCTTGAATATTATTCCCTACTATAGGTATGTGTTGAACCTTTCGGATATGTTTTCCTGTGAAAGTTTAGAGTGAAGTATAAATCTCACAATTGTGTTTAGGCCTTAATGATGCATTCGTTATATGGTTAGTCGTATGTTATCTCTAAGGATGTTTCACCTTGCTAGAAGAATTCTTGAAAATTTGAAATTTGAGGTTTAGTGAAGAATCTTAAGCCATGACTTTCATTCGAGGACGAATGATCTTAAGGGGGGGATAATGTAACACCCCGTACCTTTAACGAAAGTTTTGACCACGATCCTAGACTTAGAACATCAGATAAAGAATGTGGAAATTGAAATTTTTCTGTTCAGTTGCGATATGGTGGTTTAGGCCCATGAACAGTGACCGTATTTCAATTTACGACCATGAACAGTGCTCGTAAACTGAAACCAAGAATTTCTGAACATTCTGGAATTTGACATTTTGAGGTCATATGGTTAAATACGGACCGTATTTCACTTTACGGCCCGTATTTCAAAAGGTATTTCGAATTTGGGAAAACTTCCTTGATGAAGTTGTAGAGCATTGAAATACCTTTCCAACGGTATCTTACGGGGGTCAAACGGACATCTGTGCAAGGAGTTATGGCCATTTTACTGAAGCGACACAGTGCAGTCCAAAGTGCAGAATACGGTCCGTAAATCAATTTACGGCCCGTAAACTGACTTTACGACCAGCAGTGTTCAGGTCGTAAATTTCACTTTCACAGAACAATATATATTCGTCCATATCAGTTCAAGTCATTATTTTTCATTCCCTCAAACCCTAGAACAACCTCCTACTCTCCTCCAACATCAAGAACACCAAGGTAAGTCCATTCTAATTATTCCAACTCCTTTCTAACATATATCCTTGTAATCTAAACAAGAAATCATCATTCCTAATCTACGGTTTTCAAGAAAACCCATCTCAAGATTCAAGAATCAAGATTTAGGAAATCTTCTCCAAAATTCAAGTCTTTAATTCAAGTTTTGGAGCAATTAAGGTATGTCTCTTTTGAAAAATCTTATTTTGGAATGCATGACTTCTTTTCTTGAAAGTTCTTTATTGAATAGAAAGGGTGAACTTCTCATACAAAACCCTAATGTATGTCTAAGATTTTAATAATGTTCTTACCCTTATCATTGATAGATTTGACGGGTTAGAATAGAGAAAATGACATTGAAAGCTCGGTTATGATTTTTGGATATCAAATGATTTGTGGGCTGTTTTGGTATGATTAAATGGATAGAATTAGTTGGATATTGATATAAAATAATTGTTGAGATTGTTGTTGATGTTATTGTTCTTGAATTTGGAAGTATAAATATTATTCAAGATCCTTTAATGAATGAAAGGAAAAGAAATCTTTTCATGTTCCTTGAACTCTAATTCATGTTTAAATGGTGGTTAATGTGTGTGAGGGGACAAACCCACATTAAACCTAGATTGTAACAAACCCTATATATGTATGTGATATTATGAATGTTTTCCTCTATAAGATATGTTTAATAATGATGGTTAAGGGTTGGTAATGATATTCTCATTGATGATTTAAGACATGGAAATCTTTCGTAAAGAAGTTATACGTTTTCAAACATTGGTCGGAATAACTTATCCTTTCAATATGGCATAATGCTCCGTAATGATAATTTGACTACAAAGATGATTTCTTTTAGACAAGGTCATGCGTGTGTAGGGTCAAGCCCGCATCGAACCTTACACGAACTATACTACTTTGTGAAACTCGCTTTTCCCCATTATTGGATGATTGAACTTAAATCTTCTAAAGGTTAGACCTTCAACTTGTTTTGTTGTTAAATGGGTTTCTTAAACTTGAAATTGAATAAGATATTTGAATAAGATTCTCAATCGGTTGTAACTTGAAATGCCTCTATTTGAGATGATGACTTGAGAAGTGAGGTTCGGCTCTAAGCCATGATTGATAATTTAGTAATATGACATGATTAGTATTTTTGTTTGTATTTTGGACCTGTATGGTAAAGTTGTGTTAGTCCAGAGGACGATTAGCCTTCGTGGTTTCCTAACCAGGAGTATCGATTGATTGATTAGTTTGGCTGTGAGTGGCTTGCTTTCTATCTTGTTTCCTGTGAGTGGCTTGAAGTGATATTGAATTCGTAAGTGAAATGCTTGGCATGGTAAATGGTAAAGAGTTAAATTGATATGTCTTTCATTGATCGATATGTGTAATGAACTTAAATGTTATTGACGATATGACTACTTTGAGACAAATTGGTGAATCGGCTTCTATGCCATGAACTTTGTTGTTGTGTTTGGCCTAGCCACTCGGGAGGAAGGGTAGCCACTATGGATCCTAGTGTGTCGTTGCCTAGCCATTCGGGAGGAAGAGTGGCCACCGCTGGGTTCGCTACCCGGGGTGTGATTTATGCATAGCTATTCGGGAGGAAGGATAGCCACCGCGTACTACATAGTCCGGTGTGATTTATGCCTAGCTATTCAGGAGGAAGGATAGCCACAGAGAATTATATGTTCCGGTGTGGTGCGCTATGCGCGATATGCTTGATTCTTGGGCCTGTATTGGCATGTGTGACATTCTTATTCTCTTATGGAATTGTTGATGACTATCTTAATTGATTAAAAGGGCATATTTGAAGTTGTAACTTGACAATAGGCTTTATGAATGGGGTTTGACATTTATTATCGAGATACCTAAGCTGAATAACTGTCCGTATATTGATTTCATATCATTTTTCAGAACTGATTTCTTTATATATTATTATATTTTATTTTCATAATACTTGTTGTCCCCGAGGCACTCACTGAGTACGAAAGTACTCAGGCATACCATTGTTGTTTTTGATGGTTTGTTAGGTAACGAAGAAGAGCAGGTTCGTGATACTTTCAACGCTTAAGAGAACTTGCTGCTATTGTTGATTTGGTGAACCCACATCCTTGTTCGTGGAACACTTCCTGTTTCGTTTATTATTCTAGATTTCCGGGCTGCGTCCCGAGGTTTGACGACTGTTATGTCTCTTAGAAGCTCCAGTTGTCATAATTGTGGGTAGATTGTCAAAGTCTCGTACGACTTAATGGGTGTTTGTCACGTTTATGACTATTTACTTATAAAGACTTCCGCTAATTTAATTCATGTGATCATGATGTGTTACATTTAATTTATAAATTGTTGGAGGCGAATGTTGAACCTGGCGGGTTCAAGTATTATTATTGTGTCGTTTAGGTTCTTCCGATGTTGTTCATGACGTCGGATGCCGGTCACGTCTAGGGTGGATTTTGGGGCGTGACACCCCCTTTCTTCGGGGGCTGCGTTTCATGCCCGCTGGTACAGACGCTTGTTCTGGTGACCTGCCAGCTTAGTACACCTATTCTGCTGTTTTGGAGTGCTCCCCTTGTTCTGGAGCCAACATTCTGGTACACACTTTTCCGTTGTATATATGTATGTATATTCTGGGGTACGGTGGGGCCCTGTCCCGCCATATGATACTTTTGTTACTCTTAGAGGCCTGTAGACATGTATGTGGGTCATGGGTCGTTGATGTCCAGTTATGTTAATATGGTTTATGGCTTAAGCGGTTCCATTTGCTGTGACAGCTTTATCGGCTTGTATGTATATCCATATATATATTTTTGGGGCGATGTGTTTTACGACCGCCTTGCCGGCTTCTGTGTGATACATTTGTTTATATGCGACCGCTTGAGACGACGTCTGACCTTCGTATCTGGATAAGCCATTTGTATGCCGATTCTAGTAAGTGAGTGTGTACGGGTGTCCAGCTCGGGCACTAATCACGGCCGACGGGGTTGGGTCATGACAAAAGTGGTATCAGAGCGGTTCATCCTCGGAATGTCTACAGGCCGTGTCTAGTAGAGTCTTATTTATCAGTGTGATGTGCACCACATCTATAAACAGGAAGCATTTAGGATGTCACCTTTCCTTCGATCTTAGATCGTGCGATCGAGCTGTATTATTAGGATGGTTCCTTTCTAACAGAATGCTATGTTTACAGTGATGCCTCCGAAGAAAGCGACAGCTGCCCAGAAGGGCAAAGCAGTAGCGGGAGAGACCAGTCAGACTCGGAGAGTTACTCGGGCTCGTGCCCAGACTATGCCTGAGATTATGCCCCAGTCAGCGGGCTCTGCTACGCCATCATCATCAGAGGAGCCTAGAGCAGCAGCCGCTGCCGCTATGGATCAGGGAGCGGCTGCACCGTTAGCTCCGGAGGCTCCAGCGCCCGAGCCTCCAGCTCCTCAGCCAGGAGCGGAGGATAGGGCGATAAGAGATGCAGTACAGTTGTTGACTAGATTAGTAGCGGGGCAGGCTCGCAGACACGGGCTGGGAGGTGATTATGCAGATAGACATGACAGCTTAAGGGTTCGTGACTTCTTAACTTGTAATCCCCCAGAGTTCTACGGGTCAAAGCCCGAGGAGGATCCCCAGGACTTTATTCGACAGATGCAGCGTACGCTGAGGTTAGTCAGAGCTTCTGAGACCAAGTCTGTCGAGCTGGCTTCATATCGGTTGCGTGATGTAGCTATCAATTGGTATGAGTCTTGGGAGCTGTCTAGAGGCGAGGGTGCTCCTCCAGCGGTGTGGGATGAGTTTACAGCAGCCTTTCTCGGCCACTTTCTGCCTCCAGAGATGCGGCGAGCGAGGGTTGACAGATTCTTACAGCTGAGACAGAGAGGCAGAAGCGTTCGAGAGTCTAGCCTAGAGTTTGACTCTCTGGCCAGATATGCGCCTACCATTGTAGCTAATATGGCCGACAGGATGCATCGGTACGTGATGGGGTTGGATCGTTATTTGGTTGATAGTTGTATGGCGGTGTCATCTCAGCCCGGGATGGATATTGCTCGAGTGCAGGCATATGCACAAGGAATGGAGGATCGACATAGAGGGCGCCAGCCCGATAGAGATCGTGATAGAGGTCAGCCCAAGAGGGCTAGATCAGCTGGTTATTCCGGGGAGTTTCGAGGCGGGCTGCCTAAGCAGCAGTATAGTAGATATCCTTCTCAGCCAGGCCGGAGTACACATCCACAGTCCGCGGGTAGACAGTTCGATAGTGCAGGGCACTTAGGAGCAGGCCAGAGTTCGATGGTACAGACTTTTCCGTTGTATATATGTATGTATATTTCGGGGTACGGCGGGGCCCTGTCCCGCCATATGATACTTTTGTTACTCTTAGAGGCCTGTAGACATGTATGTGGGTCATGGGTCGTTGATGTCCAGTTATGTTAATATGGTTTATGGCTTAAGCGGTTCCATTTGCTGTGACAGCCTTATCGGCTTGTATGTATATCCATATATATATTTTTGGGGCGATGTGTTTTACGACCGCCTTGTCGGCTTCTGTGTGATACATTTGTTTATATGCGACCGCTTGAGACGACGTGTGACCTTCGTATCTGGATAAGCCATTTGTATGCCGATTCTGGTAAGTGAGTGTGTACGGGTGTCCAGCTCGGGCACTATTCACGGCCCACGGAGTTGGGTCGTGACAACGCTGCCCGCCCATATAGGTACGGTGTGATAGTGTATAAACTGCCCGTCCATATCGAATTGGTGTGGTAATCATAACATTAGCCTGCGTCCAGGCCTCCCACGTCCGGGGTATCATCTCATGCCGCCCAATAGTGATGTCTGCCCATGCCATCTGGCCATGGTGTATACGCTTCCCGCCTAAGCGGTGACTACCCGACCATCTAGGCGCGGTGTATATCATCATAATAACATGCTCATCATACTATACTCATCATAATATGTTTATCATAGTACATGCATAAGGCTCAAGGACAACTATACTTTATCGGAGTGACGTAAGGTCGTGATCCCCCGGTTTCATTATGGAGCATTCATTGACATTCTGCCTCACCTTGAAGGAATTAGCATATAAGGTGAGTGTACGCAATAAATAGCATCATTAACATCATAAGATAATCATATTATACATTTTAGAATCTCCATACTTTAACTCATCATCATCATTATAGGACTCATAGCATATTTCTTATCTTGTGTAGTTATTCATGGACATAGACTTTTAGCTTTCCGGAATGTAGGAATTCATGAAGAAGAAAGAATGTCGTGCTATAGGATTCATGCCATTAGAAAGAAAGTACTAGCCTCACATACCTTTGTCGTTTACTAATCTATCGCTTGCTTGTTCTCCTTTAGTGCGTACGTTCTACCTTCAAGAGAATTTGTATCGACATTAGCTAGTGATTATAAAAACAGCTTACTAACGCTAGAGAAAATTAGACAACATTTCCTTTCGTTTGTGCAACTCTTCCCATATTCTATATCAACTCTCAAGCGTTCATAACAATGTTCTCAATATGATAGACAACACTCATCATTCATTTACAATATCCGTATTTCACAATTTGTCTTCAACTTCTCCATAATCATGGCCATGGTTCATTGTTGAATTTCTCACATAGGATACTTATTCCATGTTTTAAATGTCATTCATAACATTTTTATAATTACAAATTATCAATGATCATGGCTCAATTCAAACCTTTACTCAACATTGCTATTATTCACACTTTCATGACCCATTTCTTACATCCTTCTATAATCCAAGTGTTTCAACTCTTCCATACCCTAAATAACATGTAAATGCCATAAAACATACCTTAGATGTTGTAGGAACAAGCCTTGAGTGGTATTACTCTTCTTGCACCAAAACCCTAGTTTGCTTCTCTTGAAATTTCTTAACTTGGATGAACTTCGATGAGTTTCATACACTTGATTCACTTGGATTCTTGATATTGATCTTTGATATCCTTTTTTTTCTTGTAGATGAAGAGTGGGGAATATTCTACAGGTTTCTAGAGAGAAGTATCGTGGGAATGAAGTGAATTAATGAGCTTGGGTCTCCTTTTTAATGACTTAAAATCTGATACGAAATGAACAGTAGTTGAAGTGCACAGTGGTCGTAAACCCAATTTACGGTCCGTATTCTGCGGGCGTATTTAAGCATAACAGAACCAGAAAGGTAGGCTGAGGACATGGTGGTTTACGACTCAGTTTATGGGCCGTATTTCAGTTTACGGTCCGTATTTCGAGTAGTTTTTAACCATTCAAGTCTTTGGCAGAAAGTTGAAGTTTTGTAAGTTGAAATACGACATGGTAGTTTATGGGCCGTATACCACTTTACGATCCGTATTTCATTTTACGATCGACTGGGCAAAAGTGTAAATCTGCAACTTTCACGTCTTCAAAACCTATAATTAGTCATTGTGGAGCATAACCTATCTCTTATTCCCATTGACTTTGAAATCTTACTTAGGGCCGTCAAACGTCATTCCATTCTGATTAAAACATCCTATACTCATATTCTTCGTTAGTCTATTCATTGTACGTTCACGGGGAAATTTTCGAGGTGTAACAGCTTCGCCTGAGGAATATAGTGGGAGAAACTTTCATGTCACTATAAGCTAACCTTAATGACCTTGGCGATACTTTGAGAAAGGAGACTAGAAGAGATGTGTTCACAAAAGCGCTTTGCCTAGTAACTGGTTGACCTTGTGATCGCGGTTGTGTTTTGTGTTATAGTTTAAGTTATACCTCCAGGAATCTGTTCGGATGATATTACAGCAGGGATTGCTATTATAGATATGAGGAAAACCGAAAATAAGATAAAAGTGATCGGCAAAACAAAAGGATGACAAGTGATGAACGCCCAGCATATGTGATGTATGTGGTAGTAGTGTTAGAAACAAGGAAGGAAGGGTAGGAGTGAGGCAATAGAAGGGAAGCCCACTAGAACAGTTACTCGATAAGCAGATGATGGAAGAGAATCAAACCCTGTGGATCCCCTAATACTACAAGGAAATGTTAGTAGGTGTCGTGAAGCGATTAAAACTTTTAATCAAGCCGTGAGAGTGGTGTGGCTAATTAATTATGACCCGAGGTATGGAACCAACTATCGAGTAAGATATCTTATATGTAGAGGGCGACGTTACACAACATCTTTTCGGAGAATTCTAAAAGAGTCATGTATTACCCTGCCATTAATATGTTAAGGTAGTAGAAGATAGTACTTCTATGGTAGTGTGAATTGATCAGAGGAGATTATGCAAAGAGTGACGTTGAATCTTAAGTTGTAGCTTTATCAAAGCGGAGTCAATGATACTCAATGTTTAGGACTATTGTCCTATGAATGAAATCATTTGAGAAAAAGGATGAGAATTAAGACAAAAGTTGCTATGATGTTGTGGCCTTGTGAGGCATTGTTATTATGGGTTGTTGTGACAGGGTGGTAGTGCCACATTAAAGGGGAAACTCTGGTGAAATTTTCATAGAATTCTCAAGCGCTTAACATTCTAGGACGAATGTTCTAAAAGGGGGGAAGAATGTTACACCTCGGAATAATTTCCGTTGATGCACAGTGAATAGACTAACAAAGGGCACCAAGAATGCGATGTTTCAATAAGTAAGAAATAGCATTTGATGATCCTAATTGAGATTTCAAAGACATTCGAAGTAAGAGAAGAAAGTTTTCCAAGAAAGGAATGGTATACATTATGTATCGAGAAATATTTACGAGTAATAAGTTAATGATGAATTAATGATGTCTTGGAGAAGAGTTATTGTTACAGCCCGTATCTTCAAAGAGCACTTATCAAATTTGAAACATAAGTACGTTGAGTTAGGATTAAGTAAAACCACTTTGGAATATAAGGAGCAAGCATTATTAAGTATATTTAATGAGTGAAGGATGTATATAAGGTATAACGGAAGGTTTTATAAGGAAATGAGTGGAAGAAATGTAGTAGTGCGACTTTGGAGAAAAGATGGGAAATGTTTTGTGTGAAAATTTTGGTCCAACTTTGGGGACGCATATCTCTTATCATATGAAGTGTTTTAAGGTGAAACAAAATCCTAAGATGAAGTTCGTCGAGTCTAGTTTCCAACGCAGCAAACCGCTCGTCGATAGGACGTCGGAGCAGAGAATTATGGACGTTACAAGTTCAGCTGACGGAGCAGAAACGCGTGCTACAGTACTGCTACAGTAAAGGACCTACTGATGTGACATGTTTTTCCTGTAGACGGACCTGTTGTAGACGAGTAGTTTACATGACAGAGATCTTAAGAAGAGTACGAGGTATAATTACTTACTTTATCTTATGTTTTCTTCACTCTAATATCATACTACCATTCATGCCTTACATACTCAGTACATTGTTGGTACTGACATCCCTTCTTGTGGACGCTGCGCTCATGCCCGTAGGTACAAGTAGACGAGACGAGGATCTTCCGCAATAGGATGCTTTCAGGTACCAGTTTTGATTGGTGAGCTCTATTTCTTCCTGGAGCACTACCGAGTCTAGATATATATATATATATATATATATATATATATATATATATATATATATATATATGATTTTGTCTAGGGTATGTCGGGGGCCCTGTCCCGACTTGTATACTTCAGTCATGTTCATAGAGGCTTTGCAGACAGCTTCTGTGTACAGCTTAGTCATAGTGTGACAGTAGTAATATCAGTATCATGGGTCTATTGTACATTTACGTATGCATGATATTATGTTCATATTTAGCCTCTTGATCTTATTGTTTCCATTTGAGACACGAAGGATGTAAGTTATAAGTTGGTTCGTTTGGTTCCTGTAAGGTGCGGGGTGCCAATCACACTTTACCAAGTGTGGGGTGTGACAGTTATAATGTCCCTTAGAATGTTAATGAGGTGTTAAACAAGTGTTAAGAAGGTTCCATAAGGATTGGAGATCAAACGAGTCGACGAGAACGAATTCCGGGAAGTTGGGGCAACATACGGTCCAACATACTGGCCGTATAAAACATACTGGCAGTATGTTAGGCCGTATGTTCTGCCCAGAATGGGACCTTCACTGGAACAAACATACGGCCCGACATACGGCCAGTATAAAAGATAAGGACCGTATGTTGGTCCATATGTTCATGTCGGGACAGATTTTAAGTGGATATAAGGAGGACCCAAGTTCATTATTTCATTTCATTTTCTCACTCCACACCTCAAGAACCCTCTAGAAAACTCTCCACACTTCTTCCACAAGAACTCAAGAAAGATTCATGATCAACCTCATCAAACCAAGGAAATCAAGTGTAAGAAACTCATTGGAGTTCATCCAAGGCAAGACATCCCATTGGAAGTGAACTAGGGTAATGGGTCACAAAGATGAGAATAATGAGATTTTTAGTAGTAGCTTGGGATGAGTCATGATTCTTGATAAGTTGTGATTATAATTATGTTATAAATGATATTAAGGACTTGGGATAAGCATTCTATGTGAGTAAATGTAATAGTGAACTATGACCATTATGGAGGGATTGAAGTGAAATTTTGAAATGTGGATAAGGTAGAGTGAATGAAGATTACTGGTTATAATATTGTGAATGTTATTATAGATGTTTGGGAGTTGATATACAATATGGGGAAAGTTGTATAAACAAAGGAAATGCTGCCCAATTTTCTCTAGCTTTTAGTTGATCATGTTCATGTGATCGATTAGCTAATGTTAATGCAAACTCTCTTGAAGGTAACAACGTGAGCGTTGAAGGAGAACAAACAAGCGATAGAATAGCTAAACGAAAAGGTATGTAAGGCTAGTCCTTTCTTTCTAAGGCATGATTCCATGGCATGAATTCTACTATATTTCCATGACTTTCCTACACATCGGAAATTATGAGTCTATGGTTATAAAGAGATTTTCATAAGATAAGAAAAGAGATACGATGTGAGGGTGATGATGATGACTAGGAGTTGAGCCTAAAAGTTATAAAGTTCATGATATGCTAATTCCATAAAGTTCTTGCTATGAATACGATATGATGTTTCTACAATCTAATGACCCTATTTACGATCCCTTAAGGTTTCTCGTTGTGTTACACTCACCTTAAAATGTTAGTTCCTTCAAGGTGAGATATGATGAATATGATCACTCCATAATGTAATCGGGGGTTCTCGACCTTATGTCACCCCGATATTGTTATAGATTGTCTATAAACTCTAATGCATGTCCTATGACAAATATTCCAGAAAAATTACGAGTCTATGTTCATAGAGGATTTCATATGAGATAAAGGTTAGAGATATGCCATAAATACGATAATGGTAATAATGAGCCTAAGTTTAGAGATTATAAGCCTATCATACGATATTTCTTTTTTTATGAAGTTCATGGTACGAATATAATATGATTTTCATAGATTTTCTTTAAATTCTAATGCATGCTCTATGAAAAGTTCATGATAAGTTATGAGATATATGTGATGATATGATTCCACCGCGCCTAGATGGCCGGACATGTCACCGCTAGGGCGGGTTGCTTATGGTTCCATCGTGCCTAAATGGCCAGACATGACCACCACTAGTGGGCTGCGTTTGAGTACACCGTGCCTAGAGGGCCGGACATGACCACCACTAGTGGGCGGCATATGATGGTTACCCGAACGCGGGTTAACGATGAGGACATATGTGATATGATAAACGTGATATGATGATATATGTGATTTCATGGTATATGTGATATGATGAAAATGCACTTACTCTTAAAAGTTACGCAAGTTATATCTTCATCTCATGTCTTATGATTTCTCTATTATGTTCATTTTATTCACGCCTTACATACTCAGTACAATGCTCGTACTGACGTCCTTTTCTTTGGACGCTGTGTTCATGCCCACAGGTAGACAGGGAGGCGACCCAGATTCATAGGAGCTGATTATCAGACCTTTGAGAGCACTCCATTATTCCGGAGGTACCATTGATTTACTATTTTGTCTACATATATGTTTTGGGCACGACGGGGTCCTGTCCCATCCCTATGTCTAGTACTCTAGTAGAGGCTCGTAGATACGTATGTGTGGGTAGTATGGTCTCACGATTTCCTATATATTTTGGATATGTATTATTTTGATAGTCGAAGGGCTTATGTATATAAAGGTAATTATGTTCAAAGTGAGAAATGGTTTTCCTATGATTTGAGTATAAGATTAATGAATGAACGCTTGATGTGTATGATGGGTAATGGTATGAACGGTGCTCGGTGGTTAGCCCCGGGTACCCGTCATGGCCCTTAGTTGGGTCGTGACACCATCGTAATCCAACCTATACTAAGACCAGTTTACAACCGCATCAAGCCAAACCCTTCTAGACCTTCCATGATTACACATGCAACACTATTATCCCACTTAGAACAATTAGCTAAGTTTCTCACTACTACAAGCCCCTTTTTAATACTAACAATGTCAACCTATTGTATGTCCAACCGATCTTCTTGTCCGAAGGACTAAGCATGCTTTCTCCCGTCAATTCAACATCATATATATACGTTTCACTAATCAAACTATAACTCAAGTAAACCATAACCTACCTTGATCTCGAGCAGCTATCACGAGCATTGTGGAGTCTCCTCCTATCACAATATAAAATCGAAGCCTTGATAGCGAATTCTAAGAATTTCACGAACCTGAGAACAAGAGTCAAAATCAAGCATACATAATTAATCTACACTTCATGATGATTAATGTTTCTACGTCATTTACAAATAATTCTTCTTTTACTACTCCTGAGGGGGAAGCTCACTACGGGAGGGATTATTTTTATGAATTCATAGCAATAAAGATGGGTGGGGGCTTACCTTGACGAAGTCTCTGAATGTTCTATCAAATATCTCCAGGAGGCAGCCTAGAATAAGGTTTTGAGGAAAAGTGGGACAAAACCCCAGAGTAGGGCTAAATATATTTTTCTGATTTTTGCTATCTTCGTTGCAGCGATGGCATTTTCGCTTCAACGAACTCACTAAGGCGGTCTCTGCACCGCTGTGGCAAATAATTGTTATCCAGGCCTACGTGTTTTGATTTCTCAGAATTTGATCACGATTTCAATTTTACGTAGCACTTCTAAGCAAACTTAGCTTTTAATCCCCTTGAAACTGGTTTTGAATATGGACCGCCGAAGGTTTCAATAACAACCAAGCTGGTCATTACACCCTCGGGACCCAAACCAATGACTCTATTAAGTCATAAATCAAAGTCAAGACCCAATGGAATCGATAAAACTTCAATACGGACTCATTTACCCTCGATGTTGGCTTTGGTCAAACTTCTTCATTCCTTTAACTTAAGAACTTCTAATTTTACTAAAATTAATCTGAAACTCACCGAATTGTCTCAGGAACCATGCCACCCATCCCCGCAAGTCATAAATACCAAGATAAAACTACAAGAAGGGTATTTTGGGAAAAACAAGTCCAGAAGCGCAAAACACAAAATGGTTCATTACACCTGACTACCTTTTTCCTCCGTAGAAGTCAAGTGTGGACTTAATATTTGGCAATCATCCTCATTATGTGATTGTAATCTAAATTCTAGACAATACTTTGGAAGATGATCATATTGAATCTTAACATTAACAGTTCTAATGGCACAAAATTCATGCCATTGCCTTCGATGTTTCCTCATCAATTTTAAACTTAAGGTCATAAATAACAGGCCTCATTTGATATGAATATCCTTCCCTATCTGTAATATAATATGTTGGTTTCGAGCTTTAATAAAAAAAATCTTCAAGTAACATTAACCTGATCATAATATGAAGATTCTTGAAGAATTTTATTTTACACTCCCCTTTGATGATTCACTGTGTAGGTATGGCATTACGTAGATCTTTAAGTTCCGGCCAACCATATGAAAATTTTCCAATAACTGCGTATTGGATATTTTTAGTAAGATCCATACGCTTCACTTCAGATTCCGTCCACTTCGCAAAGGGCCACTATGTAAATATGTTATTGGTTTATCGGTATTGTCTGAATATTCATCAACGATGGTTACAGATAGGAAGAGAATAGATTAGCACAATTTCCTATGATATTTGGATCAGGCATGTCACGACCCGACTAGGGGCCGCGACGGGAACCCGGGGCTACCCACCGAGCACCGCTCGTTCTATTACTCATCATGCTCATTTAATGCTCTTTTATCAATTTTATACTCGAATCAAAAGAAAATGATCTTTCATTTGAAAACATAAATACTTTTATATACATAAGCCTCTCGGCTGTCAAAATGATAATATATATATATATATATATATATATATATATATATATATATGTACATACATAATAGCATCCTCGTGAGACCATATAACCCACACTGCGTATCTACGAGCCTCTACTGGAGTGCTAGACATAAGGACGGTACAAGACCCCGTTATGCCCAAAATATACATGTACACAAAAGAATAATCATAAGCACCTCCGAACAATGGAGTGCTCTCAAATCAGCTGCTAGCTCCAATGAGTCTGGATCCGGATCACCTCCCTGTCTACCTGAGGGCATGAACACATCGTCTAAAGAAAACAGACGTCAGTACAAATATTGTACTGAGTATGAGAGGCATAAACAACAATAATACATCAATGAGATAGAGGAAGCATCAATAAGGAGCAACTATATATGGCTGTCACTTATGAAGAAATAACACATGCTGAGTAACCCATAATCATCATCATATCATATACGCAATAATGTATAAGCTGCCCGTCCATATAGGTACGCTGTGATAATAATTAACCTGCGTCCAGGCCTCCTGCGTCCGGGGTATAAGCTGCCCACTATAGTGGTGTGTATGTCTTCCCGTCCATATAGGTACGGTGTAATATCATCATCATAATATGCTCATCATAGTATACTCATCATAATTCATACATAAAGACTCAAGGACAACTACACTTTATCGGGGTGACGTTGGGTCATGATCCCTCGATTCCATTATGGACATCTATAAGTACTCTACCTCACCTGGAAAGAAATAGTACATAAGGTGAGTGTATGCAATAACTAACATCACTAACTTAATAGTATTCTGCCTCACCTTGAAAGAAATAGTATATACGGTGAGTGTGCACAACAAACCACATCATTATTGAACTCATATCCTATCTATTATCTCATATAGCTATTCGGGATCATAGATTCTTGATTTTTCTGGAATATGGAGAATTCATGGAGAGGAAAGAGAAATCATGTCGGATTCATGCCATAGAAAGAAAGGACTAGCCTCACATACCTTTGTCGCTTAACTATTTTATTGCTTGCTCGTTCTCCTTTAATGCCCTCGTTCTACCTTTAATGCAATCGTTCTACCTTCAAGAGAATTCGTATCGACATTAGCTAAACGGTTACGAGAACGTACTTGCTAAAGCTAGAGAAAATTGGACTGCATTTCCTTCGTTTATACAACTTTTCCCATATTCTATATCAACTCCCAAACATTCATAACAACGTTCACAATATCATAAACGACAAGCATCATTCATTTATATTATCCACATTTCACAATTTCACTTTAATTCATCCATAATCATGACCATAGTTCACTATCGTGTTCTTTCACATATAATAATCATTCCATGTTCTACATGTCATTCATAACCTATTTACAATCTCAACATATCCATTTTCATGATTCATTCCAACTACTAATCAACAATGTCACTATTCACACTTTCATGACCCATTTTCTATATTCTTCAACAATCCAAGTGTTTTAACTTCACAATATCTCAAACATCATGAAAATATTATAAAACTTACCTTAGATATTGTGGGAACAAGCCTTGAGTGGTATTACCTTTCTTACACCAAAACCCTAGTTCACCTCTCTTGAAATTTCTCGACTTGGATGAACTTTGATGTGTTTCTCACACTTAGTTTTGTGGATTTGATGAAGTTGATCTTAAATTTTCACTTGGATTCTTGTATTGGAAGAGTTTAGAAAGTTCTAGAGAGATATTGGGTCGTGGAGAGAGAAAACGGAATGAATTAAATGAACTTGGGTCATTATTTTATAAATGCAAAAGCTGTCCCAACGTCATTATACGGACAATTATACGGTCCGTATAAATTTATACGGTCCGTATAATTGACCGTACAATTGCTCCAGTGAGCGTCTCATTCTGTGTCACTTTGACGGCACATTATACGGGCCGTATAATTTTGTACGGTCCGTATAATTTGACCGAGAAATTGACCCTTCATCAACTTCATTCTGTGACACTTCTACGGTCCATTATACGAGCCGTATAACATTATACGGTCCGTATAATCGACCGTATAACCCATATTTCCACTGATCTTTGTCTAGTCACTTCATTTGATCTCCAATCCATAGGGAACCTTCTTAGCACTTGTTGTTATATCCCGTATTTTGTACATTCGGATATGTCAATGTTACACCCCCGAAAATTTCGCGCTACAAAATCATAGACGGCGTGGTACGAGCTCGAAAAAGAGTTACGTCAAACAAGGATTAAGGATGAATATTGGGTGATCTAAGTCTAAGAATATATACACATACGACATTTGGAGACAATATGGTGTGAATTGGTTCATAAGTTATTTAACGAAAAACCCTCGTTACAGTAAGTTAAGGTGGGGCCCACACGTCGGGACCTTATAAAAGACATATGAATAGATATATCGGTAGTACATTTGAAGTTGAGCATGTCATAAGAAGGATCCATAAGCCAAAAATGAGTGTAAGCCCTCCAAAAGGACAATTTAAGAAAACGTTTTTGGATGACCTGACTTGGAGGGGAAACAACGGTATTATAAGTTTGGAATTTGGGAAACCGCCATGAAATAAAAGTTGTAGATAATTGAAATATCTTTCCAATGGTATGTCGTGGGCCTATAGGTGACATCGGGATAAGGAGATATGAACATTTTAAGGCAGGAGGGTCGAGTTGAACAGTAAATCCGGCCCAACCCGAATCCAATTCGGGTCAGGCCCATTACCCACGCTTTTTAATAGAAAAATTCGGGTTCTCTCCCTTATTTCAGACCAAGAGGACCTGGAAAACTCTAGAGAAAAAGAGAGAGGAGAGCCTAGAGAGAAAACCAGTTTTTGACCAAAATCGGAGCCCCGAATCCCGAAGCCCATGAAGAGAAAAGTGTTCTACGTCGCGTTGCCTTCGATTTGAGCTAAAAATCAACTAAAAATAAGAGGGTGTACGTGGTGGCTATGCACTTAAGGTATGAATAAGGCTCTTTTTCATTGTTAACAAGATTATTTAGAGTTTTAACGGATTAGAACGAAGAAAATAGCATGATAAATTCGTTTGTTGGTATGGTGAATTGTAGAATGGGGTTTGAAGAAAATTTTGGATGAAAACAAATGTATTTAACTTGTAGAATGTGGAGGATGTTGTTAGTGATGTTGTTAGAGTTAATTTTGACCTCTTTGCGGAAATAAAATTATTAAATAGTTATATCGCGAATTGGTTGGTTGGGAAAATTTGGAAAATAATGTGCAGGCTGTTTTACGGCATATGTTGGTGTTGGAAATGATGTTAATATATTTGGTATTGTTGTTGATGTGTTGGTTGCTGAATTGTAATTCTGGGCTAGGCATATAAACAGGGGAGGTGCTGCCGAAATTTCTGTAGGCAAATGTTAATTCAAGATTGAACTCCTAAGGGCTTATGGTTAATGTTTGGTATTTGTGACCAATTGTAGATTTTGGAGAATTTGGCACTTGAATTTGGAGTAGCATAAAAAGCGGAAAAGGTATGTAAAGCTACCCCTTTTCTTCTCTTGGCATGTCCTAGGTGTACTAGATTCGGATTTGAGCCTCATGGGTTATTCTGCTCATAGAATGCGAGTATGAATTTTGGTACTATTCATTCAGCACAATTGAATTATAGCCCTTATGTTTTGTTGGAAAACTGTTCAAACATCCATAACCCGTACAGACGTGATAGGCTCGCTCTGAAACCTTCATGGATGACTCCATAGAGTCCAATGTTTGTAATTTATATCCGCCACCTCGACTTGACCCGAGGTGGGTCCACAAGTTCCGAAACTTCCTTTGTTTGTCACACTTGAGCTATTTTTGTATGATATAAAAGTAAGACTTTCGTCTATGAATCTAAGACTCCGTTTGATTCGTTCCATAAGTCACTGGAAAGCTCCTTAATGTGAATATCCTGATGTGAGCATGTAATTCGATATAAAGAGTCTGCTATGAGTAATCTGATATAAGTATGTTGATAGAAATATCATGACACAAGTAATCTGATATAAGTATCCAAAATAAGTATTCGGTTATAAATAATCCGTTACTAATATCCTGATAATACATTCGATTCTTTCATCGGGTTTTAATTTATGTGCACCTAGTTTCTTACTAATCCGCTCGTATATATGCTATGATCCCTTTCACCGAGTTCCGGGCCGGTATGTATCGTGCGTATGGTTCGCCGAGTCCCTTGTCTAGGGGTCGGGTTCCATGTATGTAATTTCGAAGTATGATGTGTCTGGCTCTGGGGTACTGTGGTATATGTCCGTCACCGGTTGCCGTGTATATGGAGTATGATGTGTTCGGTTCCGAAGTACTGTGGTATATGTCCGTCTCCGGTTACCGTGTACGGTTCTGGGGTACTGTGGTATATGTCTGTCCCCTGTTACTGTGTATATGGATTATGATGTGACTGGTCCCCGGGTTCTCGTGGTATATGTCCGGTTCCCGAGATACCGTGTACATGTTATGAAATCTTCTGAAGTATGGTGTGTTATGGCGCCAGAGACGGGAGTGGCGACCATGTTCCTGTGCCCTTTGCATGACTTTGATATGCATCATTTGTGATTGAAAAGTAAGTATTCTGATATTCTGGATAAGCTACTTACCTTCTGTATTTTTCTGATATACGATTTTGGCATACATGAATCTTGTGTGATGCATGATCCTGGCATGTGTGATTTATGTTTGGAAAGTAATAAATTTGGCATTCTGTTATTACCTCTTTCGCCAAGTCCCTGGCCGGTTATATTATTGTGCGCACTATGTGATATTGACCGCTGGACCCCTGACCGCGGTGTGTGCGACATTGACCGCTGGACCCCTGACCGCGGTATGCCGCACTATGTGATATTGACCGCAGGACCCCTGACCGCGGTATGTGCGACATTGACCGCTGGACTCCTGACCGCGGTATGCCGCATTTGTGACGTTGACCGCTGGACCCCTGACCGCGGTATCTGCGACATTGACCGCTGGATCCCTAACCGCGTTATGTCGGGTTTGGGATGCTAACCGCTGGACACTTGGTCGCGGTATGTGTGATAGTGACCGCTAGACTTTTGGCCGCGGTAATTGTGTGTTTGATTGTCTGTGTGTATGAGACGGAAATGTTTTTTAAAAGAAAGCAAAGCATTTCGGCATTTTGATTGCCGTATTTGCCTTCCGGAACCTCTTATATATGATTTGTACGTCAGATGCAACACTTTGGTATTCTGGTTATTGTGCTCCCCTTCTGTACATCTTACTTCGGTTGTGACTTCTTTTCTGTGTGTTCATGCCTTACATGCTCAATACATATTCCGTATTGACCCCCTTTCTTCGGGGGCTGCGTTTCATGCCGCGCAGGTACTCCCAGATGAGTTGAAGATATTATGGAAGATGTTCCAGCGAGGAGGGCAAGCTCCATTTGCTCCCGGAGAACTGCCGAGTCAGAATATATGTGTTAAAGGTTCTGTTAATGTTAGAGACTTTGCAGACAGAGTCGTGGGTATGGTGTGTCGGTTTAGTAATCGGCTCCATCAACCAATATGTCGTTTCGTATCACGTTATAAAGTCTGTATGATTACAGATTTGTTTGACTTGAAAGCTACAAAATATATATATGTTTCAACAAGTTTTACTATGTATCACATTCTATTTGATTAAAAGTCCGGAAAGATTATGTACGAAATGAAAGTCTGTGGGTTCGCTCGGCTCCGGATATGGGGTCGAGTGCCCATCACACCCAAGTGAGATTAGGGTGTGACAAAGTGGTATCAGAGCAGGTCGTCCTAGGGGTTTTCTGCAAAGTCGTGTCGAGTAGAGTCTTGTTTATCGGTGTGTTGTGCACCACATCTATAAACAGGAGGCTAAGAGACATTAATAGGGTGTCATTCTTTCTTTCATATCTGAGATCGTGCGATAGAGCCCAGTCGTAGGAAATGAAGTCCCTGGTACTAATTTTTTATTTCAGCTAAAGGGCAATGTCTACAGAAGAAAGCGACCAATGGTATGAACGGTTACACAGTATAGTGGTAAGTAATGGTGCGGGAGAGGCACGTTGGATGAGGTAAGGATATTGACGTACGATTGAGATGTAAAGTTGGGGGATGAAAGTGAAAGTGAATATTGAAAATTGAAAGGGGTAAAACAGTAATTGTAATGAGAAAGGCGTGTTACGAGAATGTCTCGGAATCTGTGAAACTTTGACTTGCTCCAGATTATGTAATAAAGGTCATACAAGGAAGTGGACACGATTATATCAACGTTAAGGCACCAGATTCCATCGAAGCTTCAAGGTTAAGTGTGCTAAGATGGGAGCGATTTTGGGATGGGTGACCCCCTGGGAAGTATACCGAAATTCCATAAATGTGAATATAAGAGGCAAATATAGGAAGGACATGTGGGAGTACGAAGGACAAGGATAATGGGTTGGCACAGTTGATTAGAAAACCCATGACACGGAATGAGGATTATGTGAAGACCCACAAGTTCGATCATAAAGGAAATAGGGTAAAAGACAAGGAATGATCACGAGAAAAGGACATCCACAAGAGGGACCCTCCCAAAGCATTAAAACACCCCCATAAGGTCAGTTGAACATTCGAGGACGAATGTTCTAAAGGGGGGGAGGATGTTATATCCCGTATTTTGTACATTCGGATATGTCAATGTTACACCCCCGAAAAATTTCGCGCTACAAAATCATAGACGGCGTGGTATGAGCTCGAAAAGGAGTTAAGTCAAAAACGGATTAAGGATGAATATTGGGTGATCTAAGTCTAAGAATATATACACATACGACATTTGGAGACAATATGGTGTGAATTGATTCATAAGTTATTTAACGAAAAACCCTCATTACAGTAAGTTAAGGTGGGGCCCACACGTCGGGACCTTATAAAAGACATATGAATAGATATATCGGTAATACATTTGAAGTTGACCATGTCATAAGAAGGATCCATAAGCCAAAAATGAGTGTAAGCCCTCCAAAAGGACAATTTAAGAAAACGTTTTCAGATGACCTGACTTGGAGGGGCATTATAAGTTTGGAATTTGGGAAAAAGCCCAGAAATAACAGTTGTAGATAATTGAAATAGCTTTCCAACGGTAGGTCGTGGGCCTATAGGTGACATCGGGATAAGGAGATATGAACATTTTAAGGCAGGCGGGTCGAGTTGAACAGTAAATCCGGCCCAACCCGAATCCAATTCGGGTCAGGCCCATTATCCACGCTTTTTAATAGAAAAATTCGGTTTCTCTCCCTCATTTCAGACCAAGAGGACCTGGAAAACTCTAGAGAAAAAGAGAGAGGAGAGCCTAGAGAGAAAACCAATTTTTGACCAAAATCGGAGCCCCGAATCCCGAAGCCCATGAAGAGAAAAGTGTTCTACGTCGCGTTGCCTTCGATTTGAGCTAAAAATCAACTAAAAATAAGAGGGTGGACGTGGTGGCTGTGCACTTAAGGTATGAATAAGGCTCTTTTTCATTGTTAACAAGTTTATTTAGAGTTTTAACGGATTAGAACGAAGAAAATAGCGTGATAAATTCGTTTGTTGGTATGGTTGAATTGTAGAATGGAGTTTGAAGAAAATTTTGGATGAAAACAAATGTATTTAACTTGTAGAATGTGGAGGATGTTGTTATTGATGTTGTTAGTGTTAATTTTGACCTCTTTGTGGAAATAAAATTATTAAATAGTTATATCGCGAATTGGTTGGTTGGGAAAATTTGGAAAATAATGTGCAGGCTGTTTTACGGCATATGTTGGTGTTGGAAATGATGTTAATATATTTGGTATTGTTGTTGATGTGTTGGTTGCTGAATTGTAATTCTGGGCTAGGCATATAAACAGGGGAGGTGCTGCCGAAATTTCTGTAGGCAAATGTTAATTCAAGATTGAACTCCTAAGGGCTTATGGTTAATGTTTGGTATTTGTGACCAATTGTAGATTTTGGAGAATTTGGAACTTGAATTTGGAGTAGCATAAAAAGCGGAAAAGGTATGTAAAGCTACCCCTTTTCTTCTCTTGGCATGTCCTGGGTGTACTAGATTCGGATTTGAGCCTCGTGGGTTATTCTTCTCATAGAAATGCGAGTCTGAATTTTGGTACTATTCATTCAGCACAATTAAATTATAACCCATAAGTTTTGTTGGAAAACTGTTCAAACATCCATAACCCGTACAGACGTGATAGGCTCGCTCGGAAACCTTCATGGATGACTCCATAGAGTCCAATGCTTGTAATTTATATCCGCCACCTCGACTTGACCCGAGGTGGGCCCACAAGTTCCGAAACTTCCTTTGTTTGTCTCACTTGAGCTATTTTTGTATGATATAAAAGTAAGACTTTCGTCTATGAATCTAAGACTCCGTTTGATTCGTTCCATAAGTCACTAGAAAGCTCCTTAATGTGAATATCCTGATGTGAGCATGTAATTCGATATAAGGAGTCTGCTATGAGTAATCTGATATAAGTATGTTGATAGAAATATCCTGACACAAGTAATCTGATATAAGTATCCGAAATAAGTATTCGGTTATAAATAATCCGTTACGAATATCCTGATAATATATTCGATTCTTTCATCGGGTTTTAATTTATGTGCACCTAGTTTCTTACTAATCCGCTCGTATATATGCTATGATCCCTTTCACCGAGTTCCGGGCCGGTATGTATCGTGCGTATGGTTCGCCGAGTCCCTTGTCTAGGGGTCGGGTTCCATGTATGTAATTTCGAAGTATGATGTGTCCGGCTCTGGGGTACTGTGGTATATGTCCGTCCCCGGTTGCCGTGTATATGGAGTATGATGTGTTCGGTTCCGGAGTACTGTGGTATATGTCCGTCTCCGGTTACCGTGTACGGTTCTAGGGTACTGTGGTATATGTCCGTCCCCAGTTACTGTGTATATGGATTATGATGTGACTGGTCCCCGGGTTCTCGTGGTATATGTCCGGTTCCCGAGATACCGTGTACATGTTATGAAATCTTCTGGAGTATGGTGTGTTATGGCGCCAGAGACGGGAGTGGCGACCATGTTCCTGTGCCCTTTGCATGACTTTGATATGCATCATTTGTGATTGAAAAGTAAGTATTCTGAGATTCTGGATAAGCTACTTACCTTCTGTATTTTTCTGATATACGATTTTAGCATACATGAATCTTGTGTGATGCATGATCCTGGCATGTGTGATTTATGTTTGGAAAGTAATAAATTTGGCATTCTGTTATTACCTCTTTCGCCAAGTCCCGGGCCGGTTATATTATTGTGCGCACTATGTGATATTGACCGCTGGACCCCTGACCGCGGTGTGTGCGACATTGACCGCTGGACCCCTGACCGCGGTATGCCGCACTATGTGATATTGACCGCAGGACCCCTGACCGCGGTATGTGCGACATTGACCGCTGGACTCCTGACCGCGGTATGCCGCATTTGTGATGTTGACCGCTGGACCCCTGACCGCGGTATCTGCGACATTGACCGCTGGACCCCTGACCGCGGTATGTCGGGTTTGGGATGCTAACCGCTGGACACTTGGTCGCGGTATGTGTGATAGTGACCGCTAGACTTTTGGCCGCGGTAATTGTGTGTTTGATTGTCTGTGTGTATGAGACGGAAATGTTTTTCAAAAGAAAGCAAAGCATTTCGGCATTTTGATTGCCGTATTTGCCTTCCGGAACCTCTTATATATGATTTGTACGTCAGATGCAACACTTTGGTATTCTGGTTATTGTGCTCACCTTCTGTACATCTTACTTCGGTTGTGACTTCTTTTCTGTGTTTCATGCCTTACATGCTCAATACATATTCCGTACTGACCCCCTTTCTTCGGGGGCTGCGTTTCATGCCGCGCAGGTACTCCCAGATGAGTTGAAGATATTATGGAAGATGTTCCAGCGAGGAGGGCAAGCTCCATTTGCTCCCGGAGAACTGCCGAGTCAGAATATATGTGTTAAAGGTTCTGTTAATGTTAGAGACTTTGCAGACAGAGTCGTGGGTATGGTGTGTCGGTTTAGTAATCGGCTCCATCGGCCGATATGTCGTTTCGTATCACGTTATAAAGTCCGTATGATTACAGATTTGTTTGACTTGAAAGCTACAAAATATATATATGTTTCAGCAAGTTTTACTATGTATCACATTCTATTTGATTAAAAGTCCGGAAAGATTATGTACGAAATGAAAGTCTGTGGGTTCGCTCGGCTCCGGATATGGGGTCGAGTGCCCATCACACCCTAGTGAGATTAGGGTGTGACACTTTTTTATCATCTCATTAACAATCTAAGGGACATTATCACTCGTCTCCAAGATGTCATTACGCCATCATTGACTCGTTGCTCATAATTTCCTACCCGACACATAACATATCCTTTACTTTCTTTGACAAACTTCTCCCTTTTAGTCAAATGTCTTTGAATCTCGATTAGGATCATCAAATGCTATTTCTTACTTATCGAAACATCGCATACGTCGTGCTCTTTGCTAGCCTATTCACTGTACGTTAACGGGGAATTTTCCAAGTTGTAACAAGGCATGGAAGAATTCGTGTTATTAGAGGGTTGAGATGGAGAAGATGACGATGAGATCTGGCCAACCACTGATGATGGTTGGTCAGTGGCTATCGCGGCCATATCTAGGTTTAGGCACAATTAGGGTTTTGCATGGGGAGAGAAAAGAGAGAATTTATTATATTTTTCTACCTCACTATAATATCATTCACACTCTTCATTTTTTCTACTAAACATTTTATAATAATATAAGTCGTGAGCTTCAAAAACTAAAATAGAGAAGAAAAGAAATGGCTCAAATATAAAGTCGCCCCCGGCCGCCCCCCAACCCCCTACACACACCACTCACGCAATTGATCTTTCTTGGGAGTGATCTCATCCAAGTAATTTAGCACATGCCAAATAAGGGATGGACCACAAATATAGACTCTTTGAAAGGGCTTCATCTGTTAAAGAGTTTCCACAGACATTAAAAGGAGTTAATAGACTAAATTTCACGGGTTCTCATTCTACTATGTGTTCATTGTACAAAAGTTTTTTTTTTTTTTTTTGGTTACCCAAAAATCATCTTACTTTGCTCTGATTATCACAAATATCACTTCGATCGGATTTTTTAGAACTATCCAGCTATATTTTAGCTGGTATAATGGTGGCTTAGCATATTAATCCTATTTATTTAAGCAAATACACTAATTAAGACTACCACGTCACTTGTAATGTGGAAATATTATAAAATCCGACCAAAGTGATTTTGTGATAATCGGACCAAAGTTAAAAAAAAAAAAAAAAAAAAAAAAATACTCCCTCCGTTTCAATTTATGTGAACCCATTTGACTGGACACAGAGTTTAAGAAAGAAGAGAAGACTTTTAAACTTGTGGTCCTAAATGAGTCTCATACATTTTGTGTAGCTATAAATCATTGCATAAAGGTAAAGTGTTTCCAAATATAGAAAGAGGTCATTCTTTTTTA
Source organism: Lycium barbarum (assembly GCF_019175385.1). NCBI lineage: Eukaryota > Viridiplantae > Streptophyta > Magnoliopsida > Solanales > Solanaceae > Lycium > Lycium barbarum. The sequence goes on along the minus strand of NC_083342.1, from coordinate 75,196,054 downwards.
CACGAACTAATAAGAAAATAGTTTCACATAAATTGAAACAGAGGGAGTAATTTTTATATAATGATTAGCGAATACAAAGATGACCAACCATGAAATTTACTCCAGCTTATAGCTAGGACTAGTACTAGTACTCTATCACTTCATTTCCTTAATTTCGTGGTGAGGTACGTTTGTCACCATTATAAAACCTTGTCCTCAGTAACAATAATTTTTCATTCAACTTTAAAACTCCAGCAATATCTAAAAAGATTTGTGAATGTATAACGCCGTATGTTCTTTGACGGTGTGTAACTGATTTACATAATTAAGTCGATCGAGTATTGTTTTTCGTTTTAACTTTTGAACAAGTTGGTATCAATAGGTTTAATTTCATTCAGTTCATTAAAAGTAGGGAAATAAATATTACTAATGACTACGTAATATCTTTTAACTTCTGTCCTTTTACCTCTTCTAATCTTGATTATTATTGCAGTTGTAATATTGAAGCTCAAGTTACAAAAAATCAAAGTAGAAGTGGTGGGGGCAGGGATAAGTGGACTAGTAGCTGCATATGAATTGTCAAAAGCTGGAGTGAATGTTGTGGTTTATGAGAAGGAGGATTATCTCGGAGGCCATGCTAAGACTCTCACCGTAAGTGACGTCGTTCTTGATGTTGGCTTTGTGGTCTTCAATCGTGTAAGTGCAGTTAGATGGTGTTTAATTAATTTGAGTAAACTTATAAGTATCTTTAAACTTGTATATGTGTTTGGCAAACGCCAAAATATTCATAAATTAAATGCATTGTAATATGCGTAATAAGATGTTTGTTTTGAGAGCATGATCCATGCCTTAATAGTTTTAGTTAATGTGTTGCACATTCATCAATTAGTTTAGCGACTGTAAAATTTAAAAAGATTATCCGACTATAATATGTGGGATAAAAGATTATTATAAAGAATGGCTATATTATGATAAAAAAAAAAAAAAAATCGTCCTTGCCTGGTCGTTGATATTATTTGAAGATGGTTATGTAGTTTTCTGACTATATACTAGGGGTGGGCGTTCGGTTCTTCGATTCGGTTTTTTCAAACTTCGGTTCTGTTCTTCGGTTTTGGTTTTTTGAAAGTGAATACCAAACACCGCACCGAATTAGTTCGGTTCGGTTCGGTTTCGGTTTTTCTAATTCGGTTTTACTCCCTTTGAAAGGGAAAACAGCTGCTCCCAATACCAATATATAAACCATGCTTCGAATTTGCTCCACTTCACATCAGAAGATCCACACCCAAAATATATTACTACTACACTAAAAGATGACCACAGAATCATCTTTCATCGATAATCCACTAGCTGAGCAACATTGGCTCATTGACTCTATCAATACCTTCAAATTAGAGAAAGAAATAGTGATTGACTTTTCTCCCTGTATTGGTCAAGTTCCTAAAACCATTAAAGAAATTAATACACAAGCTTATGTCCCTCAAAAAGTAGGCCTAGGACCATACCATTTTTCACGTCCAGATTTCTTTTTCACTCAAAGGCACAAACTAAACATAGCCCGGAATCGCATGGATTCTTCCCAAGTCCAATATTTCATACAGTGTAGCTAAGGTTATTTGAGCCAATCATTCGAGCATGTTATGATAAGTTCTTGGACATTGACACCAATACATTAAATTGGACATTGACTATTGATTCTCTCTACTTGCTTCACTTCTTGACAAGTTATCTCCCACATTATCAAATAGATTCTCAAGGTCGAACCTTGCCTCAACCGAAAACCCAAAAGAAATGGAAACAAAATGTTATATCCCGTAATTTGCACATTTGGATAATTTGAGATAATTGTGACTAGTAAGAGATAAGACAATATTTTTTATCTTATTTAATACATAAGTTGTTCATGAAAATATTGATGCGGAAATATTGAGGAAGGCTAAGGGTAAAATTGGAAATTTGGAAAATAGTTTCATGAATTACAAAAAAATTGGTCATGGATGTTTGGGCTTGAAAAACAAAAAAAAAAAAAAAGAACAAAGCCCAAGTGTGGCCGGCCAAGGCATGGGCCAAGGCCCACTTGGAAATTTTAATCCAAATGAATAAAAAGGGATAAATCCCCCATAAATTGTCATTTTCCTTCAAGAACCTTCAAGAAAAGGAAACTTGAGAGCCAAAAATAGGCCATTCGGCGAAGAAAAGAAAAGAAGAAGAAAATTTTGAAGCCTTCAACTTTGATCCAAAAATTTATTTCTTCTAGTATTCCTACTAATTCAAAGGTCCTCTTCAACGTGGTATAATTGTTGAAGCAAGAAAACCACTCTTGGTGGCAAGTTCAAAATTCTAGTCAAGTGGAAATTTAAGGAAAAAGGTAAGAATTCATATTCTTTTATATGTTATGGAAGGTTTATATATGTTGTAGTAAGTCGAAATGAATGAAAATCATGGAAATATTATGTGTTGTGTGTGGGCCGTGTGGGTGTGTGTGTGTAAATGTGGCCGTGTGGTGTTGTATGGTGGAGGAAAGATGAATTAATTTTATTTAGCATGTTAGTTGTGTTGTTGTGGCCTTTATGATGTAAATGAAGGTTTAATGGTTCAAGTCGGCATTGAAATTTGTTGTGGGTTGTTGTAGGAATTAATGTGATTTTAATATGGTTTTATGTAATTGTGAGAAGGAAGTTGCTAGAGTATGAATTGTTATGGTAGTTTATGAATTGGAAAGAAGAAAATGTGTTGTGGTAGCTTTTGTTGTATTTGTAGAGTTTCGGGTGGAATAGAGTTGGTTGGATTGTTTTGAATGTTGAGCGGGTTACTAATGTTAAAATATGTTCCAAATTGATTGTTGGTATTGTTGAAATGATTGTTGGTATGGTTGTTGATAAATTTGGCTGAGTTGAATTCTCGGGGTTGTTGTATTTACAGGGGAGATGCTGCCGAAATTTCTGTAGACAAGTGCTAGTAGAATTGAATTTCTAAGTACTTGTAGCTAACATTTGGTAATTAATAACGTTATTGTAGATCTTGGGGAGCCCGAGACTTGAGTTGCGGTTAGCTTAGGAGGCGAGCGAGGTATGTAAGGCTTAACCTTTTCTTCTTTGGCATGATCCTTATGAAATAAGTATATGATGTATATGTATGGTTTCAGAAAGATTCTTATTCTTAGAGCCACTAGGATGGCTAACGTTCTTGATTTCTCATAAGCTGTTCTGTATGGTTTTGATATGTATCCATGATGTCCGATGACGTGTATCTATGATGTCCGAAGTTTGGCCAATATGTTTCCGAATAGCATTTGAGAAACAAATGATATGACTATAGTTTTGACCTTCCAAATGTTAACACATTTGTTTGCTCCATCGAGCCTTTGATATGTTTCCATACATACATAAGACTCCAAAAGTTCTATTTGATTTGATCCATAACAATATCCAAAAGATTTTTGACATGATTATGGCTTTGATTTTCCAAAAATGGCTTCTGAAACGCTTATAGAACGTTCTGTACTTCAAACGTTCGTAACTTTCTCATACTAGGTCGGATCGACCCGAAACTTGTTTCTGAGCCTTCAGGGGTCGGTAAGTATGTATATCCATTGAGTCTTGATTTATGTGCACGTGGTTTCTCACTACTCTGCTTGTGCATACTACTATGACATCGTTCGCCGGGTCCTGGGCCGGTTTTGTCGTCGTGCGCACTATGTTATATTCGGCAGTATGATGTGTTATGGTTCGCCGAGCCACTTATTAAAGGGCCGGGTACCGCCTATATATGGTGTTATGATGTGTTATGATGTTACGATATGTGTCGGGGTTGTACGGAGATTTGAAACCTTCTGGAGTATGATGTGTTGTGGCGCCAGCGTCGGAGTCGCGACCACGCTCCTGAGCCATATGCATGATTTTGTTTTATTTGCATTATCTATGTTTTCAGAACAAGCTTTGATATACTGATTCTGTAATCATTTTTCATACTCCTTATTTCAGTTATGATTTGGATTACTGTATTTCATGCTTTACATACTCAGTACATATTTCGTACTGACCCCCTTTCTTCGGGGGCTGCGTTTCATGCCCGCAGGTGCAGACGTTCGTTCTGGTGACCCGCCAGTGTAGGATACCTATTTTGCTACCTTGGAGCGCTCCCTTTGATCCGGAGCCCATATTTTTGGTACATATCTTTGTTGTACATGTTTCTGTATATATATGACTATTTGGGGTACGGCGGGGCCCTGTCTCGTCATATGTTTCTGTTGTGGTTTGTAGAGGCCTGTAGACATATATGTGGGTCATGGGTCATCATTGTGTGGTCATGTCTGTGATTTGTGTCTTAAGCGGTCCCGTTTGCTGTGATGGCCGAAACGGTCCATATGTGTGTGTATGGATGTATATATATTCGGGCGATGTGTTTTCCGCCAGCCTTGCCGGCTTCTGTGTGATATTTTGCTATATATGACCGCTTAAGACGACATCTGATTTCAATATCTGCATAACTTAATGTATGCTGAATAGGGATAAGTCCTTGATATATCGATTTGGTAAGTGAGTGTGTATGGGTGTTGATAAGTTGGTATTTTGCCAACTTATTTCTTCTTTAATCTTAGATTGTTGCTATGTTTTGATTAAAAAAAATAGTGCATTTAATGTTGTTTACTTCCATTTTATAGGTTTATGTGATTTAGCAGTGATGAAGAAACCAAGCGAAAATAAAGTCAAAAAGAGGCCAAATTGGACAAAAACTGCCAAAAGTGGACAGTTTTGCAAAAATGAGACAGATTTGCAAAAAACGGGCAGAACTGCAAAAACGAAAATCCGGGGCATATTTTGTCATTTTTTGGACTTGGAAAAATGGGGGAAACATAAAAGGAAGACTTGGGGGAAAACATTATCATCTTTGGCATAACACATAAACTTGGAGGCTAGGGTTTCATCACCAACACCATTGGAGGAGAAGATTGGAAGCACTTTAATGAGATATTTCTTAATCCTTTCTTCAATTTCTTGTTTTGTATTGAATATTTATGTGTGTAGTATTTCATTTCAATACTTGAACCTTGTTTATGGAAGTATACATTGTTTAAGTTTCGATTGAATCTCTTGTTTTGCTTATGTGTTGAATGATTTTATTCCTAATGAAGTGGGTTATTGTTTCTTTAATTAATCTCATTTTGAATGATTCTTAAGGGAGTAGCTAACCCTAAGACTTGCCCATTTATTTCGATTTAAACTTGGAAGAGGCAAACTCGGGATTGGGAAAGATTAATTAACAAGAATTTGGGGCGTTAACCCTCATCTAATGGAAATCGACCTAGGGATAGACGACACCACTTGTAGCCATATTCGGGTGTTCTCAATGCTCCTAATTGCTTTAGGGATATTCAATTAGGTAGTCTAGTTAGTCTTCGGAAGAAGCTAATTTAGAGTCATTATCCGAGGCTAAGTAATATAAAATCACCATTATTTGTAAATCATGAAGTACATTGGATCGTTACTTGAGCATAGTTTCCCTTGTATCCATGCTTGTGGCCATTGATCATTTTACTTGCTTTCTAGGTTAGTTTACATTTTTGCATTAGTTATATTTCTCTAAAAAAAAACCAAAATATTTTCTGTCGTTCGGCTTTAGCTTAGTTGGTGAAAGTTCCTTACTTTCTTAATCGCCTAGCATATTGTTCCCTGTGGGATCGATCCCGACTCATAGTTGGGTAAATTATATTGCATACGACCATGTACACTTTCTCTTTGAGGAGTGAATTTGGACGTTATCAAAAATGGCGCCGTTGCCGGGGAACAATTTGGCGTATTTGGGTTAGTTTAGGATTTAAGCTAACTTGCTTTGGTCCAAACTTTCTTTGCTTTATTTTATCTTTAAAAAAAAAACTGAGCAGTTTGTGCTAAACTGCATAGTTTCTGCAAACTGTCCAGTTTTTGCAAAACTGTCCAGTTTTTGCTTCTGCAAAACTCTCCAGTTTCTGAAGAACTGTCCAGTTTTTGCAAAACTGTGCAGTTTTTGCTTCTGCAGAACTGTCCAGTTTTTGCTTCTGCAAAACTGTCCAGTTTTTGCAGAACTGTCCAAAAAAAATAATGGCATCATATAATGAAAATTGGTTGGATGGTAGTTGTTCATACTGTGATGACCCTTGTCCCTATTGTGGAGGACCCCACTCTTGGCAAAATTGTTTAAAGTCTCCCGGGGGAGGATTGTGCGCACAATCTCGAACCCATGAGTGGAGCATATGTGATAGATGTGGTGGTCAAAATGACCATTGGGCTAATTGTGCTTATGTGTCCTTCCCTTCCCCGAACCCCCACTATGACGATTCTACTTTTTGTTGTGACAATGATAGGGAAATGGAAGTGGAAGAAGTTGAGAATGGACAAAATGGAGAGTTCAAGCTCATGATGGAATGCCTACTTGAAGGAGGAAATGAAAAGCAAAAAGCCTTGGAGGAGTACTTGGAAACTAGTCTCCAAAATGGCTTGATGAATGAATACAAAAACCTTCCGTGGGCATTTGAACAAAATCAAGAAGAATTCTCAAATGCTCAATATGAGGAGAGAATGCCCATGTTGGAGGCCAATCGTGAAAAGGAGGAATCAAGAATTGAAAATCCTCCAAACGAATCCATTTTCATTAGAGATGCCAAAGAAGAAAAGAAATTGGAGTCAACCGTTGTCTTGAGAAAAATGGTGGAAGTTGACTCTAGTTTGGGGGAAAATGAGAATGTCAAAATCCGGAAAAATTTACAAATTGGGAGGTTGAAGTCTGACTCCAAGCATTTTTCAACATTGGATTTGTATGGTGATATGGGAATTGAGCCACATACATCCATGTTGGATGGTGAAGAAGAAAGACAAGTGCCTTACATCTTGCAATTCGAAAGAGTAAGAAGGCAAAATGACATTCCTCATTTAAAAGCCTAGAAGTGCAAAATGAAGAAATTAACGTTTGGCTTGTTCATCTACTTACCACCGCCCCATGAGCGTCATCATGATCTTGATTCAAAGTTGGGGCGCAAATTCATATCTTCCAAATGGAAGGAAAAGTGGTAAAGGTAACCGTCATGCCGCGACGTTAACTTAAGCGCTTGGTGGGAGGCAACCCATCGTTTTAAAAATTTTAAATCATTTTTGAAATTTGATTTTTTGGAATGGTTTTGCTTATGGTTTTTGACTAATCTGCAAAGTTTCAAAATTTTTGGAGTTGTTTTGAGCAGGTCGGATTTCCGGACAGCCCCAAACCAGTAGCTGCTGAAAATTACAGAAACTGTCCAGTTTCTGCAAAAAAACTGTCCAGTTTTTGTAAAACTGTCCAGTTTCTGCAAAACTGTCCAGTTTCTGAAAAACTGTTCAGTTTTTGCTTCTGCAAAACTGTCCTTTGTTGTCATTGTGCAGTGAGGACATTGCAATATTTTTAGTTGGGGGTGACATGTGGTAGCACGTTATATTTTGGTTATGCTTGATTGTGTGCCCTTGCCGGGCTTGTTTTATGACTGTTGGTGTGGCTGTGGATAAACGTTACAAATGGAACTTGCTCATATTTCTAAAAATTTCGTTCTTTTGGCATGTTGTAGATTAGTCAGTTTTATTATTTTATTTCCGTTCTTAGTTAGGTAGTTTAGGAGTAAAAATGGTGTTGGGATGTGATTTTTTGCCCCTTGGCTAATTTTTGGCTTGCTTGGTACCAACTTATTTAAACCTTGGCATGTGAATTCTTGATTTTTGAAAAAGAAAAATGATTGAAGTAAGGTTTCTTGTTGTGACTTTTAGATTCAATTTTTGGCTCTTACTTTCACTAATTAATCTCTTTAGGCTATGAGTGACTTTTTGAGTTCATTTGTTTCAATTGGTTCTTGGATACATATTTCACTTGAGTTTGCATGTGCCATGTGTAGTGAGGTTTTGTGAGTTCTTTTGCATTACTTGTGGTCTAGAACTTGCTCGGAATGTGTTTCAAGGCGAAATCCTAGACTACACTTGGTTTAAAAAATGATGTTAGGCCTTCCTTGGACCGTTTTTGCCCCTTAAATATCCTACCCTTGCATGTTTTCCCTAGTTAACCCCTTTTGAGCCTTTAACCTTTTCTTTGAAAACCATGTTACAAGCTTTACCTTGTTCTTCATTGATCCATCTTTTGGTACTCTACCTCCTTAAGTGCGTTGAAAGTGCAAACATAGGCTAAAAGTCTAAGTTTGGGGGTGATGGTTGGAAAAGTTGTTATGAGGGAGTTACTTTAAAGGTGAAAAGGTGAAAGAAAAAAAAATTGAAAACTTCCTTGTTATTTTGAAAAAGAAAAAAAAAATAAAAATAAAGGAAGAATAAAGAGTTGTGATTAATGGGAAGACTAAGTGGTGAAATGAAAAAATGAAGAAAGGGGTGGAAAAGTTTCAAAGGAAGTGTGCGTTGAATGTTGAAAATTATAGTGCTAAGGGAGGTTTTGAGTCACTTTTACCCAAATTGTGCCCTACCTTAACCAAAAACCTAAATTACAACCCGTTAAGTCCTAATTGATTTTGAACCAAGTGTGTCTACATTAGTGGAGAAATACATGAAGGGCAAGCTTATGGTACTACTTGTGTGCATTTGAACATCTTTGTGTGAGAGAGAGTTAATTCTTTCTATTTGATATCTCATTTGAATTACATTTTCTAAGTGTGGGATTCTCTCTTGAGTGTGAGGGCACATGAGAATTTAAGTTGTGAATTTTTTCCATTTTTCAATTGAGAGGAATGAACAAAAGAAAGTTGTTTTGTGATAATGAGGCAAATTTTGAAGCTTTAGTGTCATGACGTGATTGCTACTTTGATTAACTTGGTGTTTGAGCACTTGAAATGAAAATGAAGTTTTTTTGAGAAGAAGTTGGTGATTCATATGTTTTGGATTAATTGTTGGTACCAATCAAAGTCATGTGTTTGTGCTTAAAGTAGACCTTTTTAACTTGGTATGATGTTGGTGCACTTTTGAATGGAGTCCTTTGAAGGAAATTATAATTTGATTTGCTTGAGGACAAACAATAGTTTAAGTTTGGGGGTTTGATAAGTTGGTATTTTACCAACTTATTTCTTCTTTAATCTTACATTGTTGCTATGTTTTGATTAAAAAAATAGTGCATTTAATGTTGTTTACTTCCATTTTATAGGTTTATGTGATTTAGAAGTGATGAAGAAACCAAGCGAAAATAAAGTCAAAAAGAGGCCAAATTGGACAAAAACTGCACAGTTTTGCAAAACTGTCAAAAGTGGACAGTTTTGCAAAAATGGGACAGATTTGCAAAAAACGGGCAGAACTGCAAAAACGAAAATCTGGGGCATATTTTGTCATTTTTTGGACTTGGAAAAATGGGGGAAACATAAAAGGAAGACTTGGGGGAAAACATTATCATCTTTGGCATAACACATAAACTTGGAGGCTAGGGTTTCATCACCAACACCATTGAAGGAGAAGATTGGAAGCACTTTAATGAGATATTTCTTAATCCTTTCTTCAATTTCTTGTTTTGTATTGAATATTTATGTGTGTAGTATTTCATTTCAATACTTGAACCTTGTTTATGGAAGTATACATTGTTTAAGTTTCGAATGAATCTCTTGTTTTGCTTATGTGTTGAATGATTTTATTCCTAATGAAGTGGTTATTGTTTCTTTAATTAATCTCATTTTGAATGATTCTTAAGGGAGTAGCTAACCCTAAGACTTGCCCATTTATTTCTATTTAAACTTGGAAGAGGCAAACTCGGGATTGGGAAAGATTAATTAACAAGAATTTGGGGCGTTAACCCTCATCTAATGGAAATCGACCTAGGGATAGGCTGTTATGTCCCGTGTTTTCGCATAATTGGAAATCGCGAAATAATTAAGACTTGTGTGTTATAAGGAAATATTTTGATTCTAGATAATATGAATATGTTGGTTATGAAACTATTGGTGCTAAGTCATTGGGGAAGGCCGAGGGTAAATTTGGAATTTCAGAAATTAGTTTCGGGAATTACAAAACGGGATTTTTAATGAATTGGGCCAAGAAAAATTGGAACAAAATTTGAGCCCAAGTGTAAGGGGTGGCCAGCCAAGGCTTGGCCCAAGCCCCATTTTAAGTGGTCATGTGATTACCACATGACCCTTAATCAAGTATATAGCATCCTTAGCTATTAGAATGTTCAAGAAACAAAATTAAAACCATTGAGCTCCAAAAAAAAGGTTCTCGGCCGAAACCCCATAGAAGAGAAAAGAAAATTTTCTAGCCTTGATCTTAGTCTTAAAAATCTTGTTCTTCTTGTATTCGTACGCAAGACGCTCTCCGACGTGATACAAGTAGTTTGGCGAAAGAGCGACGTTTGCGGCAAATCGGAATTTCAAGAAAAAGGTGAGAAATCTATGTTTTTATGTTATGAAATGGGTTTATATGTTATAGTGATTGATGTTGCATGAAGATTATGGAATGGTGTTGTGTTTGTGCATGGCGTGTGTGTGTGAGAAGGGTGTGTTTGGCCGTGAGCCATAATGTGGTGGAGGGGAGGTGAATTTGATTTTGTTTAATTTGTTAGTTGTGTCGTTGTGGCATTTATGATGTAAATGAATGTTAAACGAATTGAATTGGCATTGAAAATGGTTGCGGATTATTGTGGGAAAGTATATGATTTTGGTATATTTGTGTATATCATTGTATAATTATGATATTAAGGCTTTAAATGTGACTTATGGTTGTTGTTAATGAATTTGGAATGAAACAATGTAAGTTGGAATGTTCGTCGGAATTTTTGATGTTTCGGGTGAAATATGGAAAGTAAGGACTTCTTGAAATTATGTATAGTGTTTGGAACCTAATTGAGATGTGCTTGAATAGCCTTGAATGGGTGAATGAATACAATAAGGTGAACATTAGTTTGGTATTGTGAAGTTTGAATGAAAGTTGTCAACTTATATGGTAAGGAAGAATATTGAAGTTAAAGTGCTTTAGTTGTGGTTTGTGTTGTTTGTGATGTTTGGGTTGTTGTTGTTGATGTATTTTGAGCCGAGCTAAGTCTCGGGGGTGTTAGATATATAGGGGAAGTGCTGCTGAAATTTCGGTAGGCAGAAATGAAGTTAATGGAATTTTTAAGCTTAAGAATCTCTAATAGGTAACTTTGACCATTTGCAGATTCTGGACGAAACGGGATTTGATTTTGGGGTGAGCATAAGACGTTTCTAAGGTATGTAAAGCTTCCCACTTCTTCTTTTGGCATGTCTTAGTATGTTAGGTTGATATCGGGATCCCGGGAGCAATTCTGCTCCTCGAAATCCGATCTAGAAAATGGCTACTATTCATTCAATTCAATTGAAGCCTAATGTTCCTATTTTGGCTAGAAAGCACTCAAACGTCCGAAACTTATGAAAATGCAATCGGATTACTTTGAAATCTTTGTGTATGATCTTATAGACCCGAAATGTTCATAAATTATGTTCGCCACCTCGACTTGACCCGAGGTGGGCCCGCTAACCCCGAGATGCCTTATTTGTCCTACTAGGCTCTCTTTTTGGATAAGCTTCGACAAAGAATCTTCGATTTTGAAATTGTCCTTTATGAAATAATGTTCGGAACACTATGATGTAACAAACTATGTTTTGGGCCATACGTACCACTTTGGAAACATTTTGCGAAATAAACTTTCGTACTAACTAATTATTTGACTATTTTGGTTAATGAACTGACTTATGAAGTAATCAAGTTTTGAAAGGCTATTTTGATAAACAAAATTGCATTGTTTGCTCACGACTCCGCTCGTGCCTTATTATGACTTCGTTCACCGGTTCCCGGGCCGGTTATGATTCGTGCGCTCTATGATGATTCGGTCGTATGCTGTGTTACGGTTCCCCGAGGCCTCGCCATAGGGCCGGGTTCCGTTTGGAGTTATGTTGTGATATGGCTGTGATGTGATAAGCTCATATGTGTGTGTTCGGGGATGTACTGAGATTTGAACCTTCTGGTGTTATGCTGTGTGTGGCACCAGCGTCAGAGTGGTGACCACGTTCCTGAGCTTTGCATGATTTTGTTTGCATTATGTTTATATGACTTTGATAAACATTTTGATATACTGTTCAGCATTTCTCTCTTTTGTATTCTGTTCGCTTTCAGTTGTGGCCTATATTTTTGTACTCCATGCTTTACATACTCAGTACATATTTCGTACTGACCCCCTTTCTTCGGGGGCTGCGTTTCATGCCCGCAGGTACAGACGCCGGTGATCCACCACTGTAGGCTCCACTTCTGCTAATTCAGATTACTCCTTTGATTCGAAGTCCACTTTTGGTATATATATCCTTCGCCATGTATATATTTCTGCATATCTGACTATTTGGGTACGGCGGGGCCCTGTCCCGTCATATGATTCTGTCGGTCAGTTTAGAGGTCTGTGGACATGTCTGTGGGTTATGGTCAGTCTGTATGCTTATGTGTATATATTGTTTGGGCGATCCCATACGCCGAGGCGGCCGGTCCGCATATGTTTGTGCATTGCTTTGATTAGCCCTGTGTGGCCTCTGTTGGTGTTTGCTGTGTACAGGGTTATTCTGGTTAGTCCGAAAAACAAAGGAAACTCTGCTGAAATTTTTCTGGAAATTATCTGTATTTGGAATATAGCTTTGTCGGCTTCTGCTATACATTTGAATACGTGTGATAGATGGGTTTGGTTACCCAGACCGGGCACTAGTCACGTCCTACGGGGTTGGGTCGTGACATAGGCGACACCTCTTGTAGCCATATTCGGGTGTTCTTAATGCTCCTAATTGCTTTAGGGATATTCAATTAGGTAGTCTAGTTAGCCTTCGGAAGAAGCTAATTTATAGTCATTATCCGAGGCTAAGTAATATGAACTCACCATTATTTGTAAATCATGAAGTACATTGGATCGTTACTTGAGCGTAGTTTCCCTTGTATCCATGCTTGTGGCCATTGATCATTTTACTTGCTTTCTAGGTTAGTTTACATTTTTGCATTAGTTATATTTCTCTAAAAAAAAACCAAAATATTTTCTGTCGTTTGGCTTTAGCTTAGTTGGTGAAAGTTCCTTACTTTCTTAATCGCCTAGCATATTGTTCCCTGTGGGATCGACCCCGACTCATAGTTGGGTAAATTATATTGCATACGACCGTGTACACTTTCTCTTTGAGGAGTGAATTTGGACGTTATCAGGTGTCCAACTAGGGCACTAGTCACGGCCCACGGGGTTGGGTCGTGACAACAGTGGTATCAGAGCGGTTTGTCCTCGGAATGTCTACAATCCGTGTCTAGTAGAGTCATGTTTATCGGTGTGTTGTGCACCACATCTATAAACAGGAGGCTACAGGACATTTAGGGTGTTACCTATCTTTTGATCTTTGATCGTGCGAAAGATATGTACTATTAGGATGATTTCTTTCTGACCGATTGTTATGTTTATAGTGATGCCTCCGAAGAAGGCGACAGCGGCCCAGAAGGGCAAAGCTGTGGCAGGAGAGACCAGTCAGGTACAGAGAGCACTCGGGCTCGTGTTCAGACTATGCCCGATATTGCACCCCAGTCGGCGGGTTCTGCTACACCCACACCATTAGTGGAGCCTGGAGCAGCAACCGCTGCCACCATAGATCAGGAGACGGCCCCACCATTAGCTCCGGAGGCCCCAGCGCCCGAGCCTCCAGCTCCTCAGCCAGGGGCGGAGGACAGGGCGATGAGAGATGCGGTACAACTATTGACGAGATTAGTAGCAGGACAGGCTCGCAGACGCGGGTTAGGGGGTGATGATGTAGACAGACATGACAGTTTGAGGGTTCGTGATTTATTGACCTGTAATCCCCCAGAGTTCTACGGGTCTAAGCCCGAGGAGGATCCCCAGGATTTTATTCCACAGATGCAGCGTACGCTGAGACTAGTCAGGGCTTCTGAAACTGAGTTTGTCGAGCTGGCTTCACATAGACTGCGGGATGTAGCGATTAATTGGTATGAGTCCTGTGAGCTGTCTAGAGGCGAGGATGCTCCTCCAGCCGTGTGGGACGAGTTTACAGCAGCCTTTCTCAGCCACTTTTTGCCTCCAGAGCTGCGGCGAGCGAGAGTTGATAGATTTTTGCAGCTGAGACAGAGGGGTAGGAGTGTTCGGGAGTACAGTCAAGAGTTCGACTCCCTGGCCAGATACGCACCTACCATTGTAGCTGATATAGCTGACAGGATGCATCGGTACGTGATAGGGCTGGACCGTTATTTAGTGGATAGCTGTATGGCGATGGCATCGCAGACTGGTATGGACATTACCCGGTTACAGGCGTATGCGCAAGGAATGGAGGACCGGCATAGAGGGGGCCAGCCTGATAGAGATCGTGATAGGAGGCAGCCCAAGAGGGCCAGATTTTCTGGACATTCCGGAGAGTTTCGAGGCGGGCAGCCTCAGCAGCAGTATAGCAGATATCCTCCTCAGTCAGGCCGGAGTACACATCCAAAGTCTACAGGCAGGCGATCTGATGGTGCAGGGCTGTCACGACCCGACTCGGGACCGCGACGAGCACCCGGTGCTAGCCCACCCGGGCACCCTCTTAGCTTACTCTTATGCTTACATCTAGGTGAGCCACATAATTATACATGCATTTCCATTCATTCGCCAACTAGTCCCATTTGGACAACAGCACATTTATATCATCATAGGCATCTATGCCACATCAATGTACATGGGCCAACGTGGCCGACAAAATGATATACAAAACATAGGCCGACAAGGCCAAACACATCTACCCACACACACACATGTCTACGAGCCTCTAAGAGTATAACATATTACATTAGCGGGACAGGACCCCGCTATGCCCAAAATTATATACACAAAAGAATAAGTACCCAAAAGCTACGGCTCCGAAAGAAATGGAGCTCTGCTATGCAATCTCTAAATAAGCAGCTATGGATCAAGTCTGTCTCCCTGCGCACCTGCGGGCATGACGCAGCGTCCACAAACAAAAGGATGTCAGTACGAAGAATGTACTGAGTATGTAAAGCATGATCAACATCGATATATAAGCATAATAAACAACATATGAAATAGCATAGGAAGGGGAGACAATAATATCATCGTCATAGCACTTACCTGCCTTTCGTCGGACTTTCCATTTTTCATACATATTTGTTCACCTACGTCATCATCCGTATTCCATAATAGTACTCGTACCATACTTGTGCTCATATTCGTATACATGTCCTTATTCGTATTCTTATACATAGTCTTATCACATTCATATTCATATTATATACATAATCATTTCATACATAGCATTTACATAGCATACCCGACCTCATAGGATCAATGTTTCATACATACTTGGCGAACCAAGGCTCAAGGTTACACATACCTGGCATTACCAAGGCTTCAGGGTTATCCGTACCATCTGCAGAGGTGTGCGCGCATTTCGTAATCGTATACATACTTTATACATATTCATATACATATATCCTACCCGGCGTTATAAGCTCGGGGTGTCATTATAGCCCTTCATAGGCACATGTAAGTATAATAGCCCGTAGGCACCTTTAGCATCATTATTATTATCATCCTCATCACTATCATCATCATTTTCGCTACATCTATATCTTATGCTTACTCGTCATATGGGGTGCGTAGTACAATCGAAGCACATATCGAGGATCGTGAGCTTATGAGCTCGGAGTGTCAATCATTTGAATACAACATACTCATATAGAGGATTTAAGAGTTTGGCCAAGGAACCATGCCTTATGAAAGAAGGGTTAGCCTTACATACCTTTTCGTCGGACTATTCTACACTTGCACGCTTCCTTCCAATGCTAGCGTCTATACCTTCATTAATATCATAACAATGGCCATTAGTCATTCACATTATATAGATTCCTTAATTTGCCTCTAATTCACCCATATTCATGGTCATAACATTCAACTTCGTCCATTCGTCTAAAGTGTCTAGTTCATGATCTTAGTACCATTTATAATACATTCATATCACCACACAACAACATTCAAGATTCAATTCAAACTATTCCTCAAAATGTCACTATTCATCATTCATGACCTACTTGACCATATTTTCTACAATCCATGTATTTCAACTCTTCAATACCTTAAACATCATGTAAAAATCATGAATCTTACCTTAGAAGTTGTAGGAACAAGCTTTGGTTAATAATACTCCACTTTGAGCAAAACCCTAGTTTTTCTCCATTTGGATTTCTTGACGTAGATGATCTTTGATGATGTTCTTACTCTTGATTCACCTTGTTTTATGTTGTTGATCCTCAAATATCCTTGAAAACTTGTATAATAAATGTAGAGAGAGGTTTTAGATAGAAATGGTGTAATGTTGTAATGAAATAAAACAAGTGTTGGTCCCTTTATTTAATGATTTGCAAAATCTGTGGTGAGGTGAATAGTGGTCGTCCATCATGGTTTACGGACCGTATTGCAGTTTACGAACCGTCCCTAGCGATCGTCTTTAACAATTTCCAGAACCAGAAGCTTTGGCTGCTTGCATGGTGATTTACGACCATGGTTTACGGGCCGTAAATCACTTTACGGTCCGTCCTCCAGGTCGTATTTTACCATTTCTCGACTGGCAGAAAGTTGAAGCCTTGCATGGCAGTTTACGACCTACTAGTTTATGGACCGTATACAAGTTTACGGTCCGTCCCAGCACTTTACGACCACTGGGCAGTTGCAATTCTGCAACTTCCCATATTTCTTAGACTTCTCATTTTAATCACCCACGTCCATGCACATGCATTGCTCACCTTATATCTCATCTTAATTTAGCCAACTTTCTCATCTCACATCGGATACCTTCGAAATCTCTCCTAAGGTCATCAAACGTCGTTTCTTGCTCATGGACATCATGCACTCATACTTATCACTAGTTAGTTCACTTACATACCAATCGAAAATTTTTCCGAGGTGTAACATTCTTCCCCCCTTAAGAACATTCGTCCCTGAATGTTAAAGTGCTCGGGAATTCAACAAAAATTTTGCCAGAGTTTCCCTTATAATATGGCGCTACCATCCTGCCACAACAACCCATAATATCGATGTCACACAGGGCCACAACATAACAACATAAAATTTTGGCCACACATGACCCAAAAGCAAAAAAGGAAAATATACATACCTTATGATCTTGACGTCTCATCTTGAGCTTCTTCCAAGGGCTGAAATAAATGTGGGTATTTGGATCGCATACTTTCTTCTGCTTCCCATGTCATCTCCTCTCGTTTACTGCTTCTCCATAGAACCTTAACCGAGGCCACCTCTTTGTTTCTAAGCCTCCGTACTTGCCTGTCTAATATAGCAATGGGTACCTCTTCATAAATCAATTACTCTGTCACTTGCACATCATTTACTCGGACGATCCTAGTGGAATCTCCAACACATTTTCGAAGCATCGAGACATGAAATACTGGATGGACTGACTCCAATTCCGGAGGTAGATCTAACTCATAGGCCACTTTGCCTATTTTGCGCACAATCTCATATGGTCCAATATACCGGGGACTAAGCTTCCCCTTTTTGCCAAATCTCATAACGCTTTTCATTGGCGACACTTTCAAGAATACCCAATCCTTCACTTTGAACTCCAAGTCTCTTTGACGACTATCCGCATAGGACTTCTGACGACTTTGGGCTGCTAACAACCGATCTTGTATAAGCTTGACTTTCTCTATAGCTTGCTGGACCAAGTCTGGCCCTATCAATTTAGTTTCTCCGGTTTCAAACCACCCAATTGGGGATCTACACGTTCGCCCATATAAAGCTTCATATGGTGCCATTTGAATGCTGGAATGATAACTATTATTGTAAGAAAATTCAATGAGTGGCAAATGATCATCCCAATTTCCTCCAAAATCTATCATACATGCTCGTAACATATCCTCAAGAGTCTGAATAGTACGTTCAGCTTGTCCATCGGTTTGGGGATGAAATGCCGTGCTAAGGCTAACTCGGGTCCCTAAACCCTCTTGGAAAGACCTCCAAAACTTAGCAGTAAACTGCGTCCCTCTGTCAGAGATAATAGATACCGGGACGCCATGGAGTTTTACTATCTCTTTAAGATAAAGCTTCGCATAATCTTGTGCCTCATAGGTCGTCCTGACTGGTAAGAAATGAGCTGACTTGGTGAGTCTATCCACAATCACCCATATGGAATCATTCTTACGTCGAGAATGGGGTAAGCCTGAAATGAAGTCCTTGTTAATCACTTTCCACTTCCAAGTTGGGATTTCTATAGCTTGCAACAATCCACCCGGCTTTTGGTGTTCAATCTTCACTTGTTGGCAATTAGGACACTAAGCTACGAATTCCGCTATATCTTTCTTCATCCCATTCCACCAATATATAGACTTAAGATCATGATACATCTTCGTCGCTCCGGGGTGAACAGAATAACGGGAACTATGAGCTTCTTTCAAAATCTGGTGGCGTAAACTTGCCACATCGGGAACACATAATATTCCTCTACATCGGAGAACTCCGTCTCCTGAAATGTCAAATGATGACTCCTTTTCCTGGGGGAGTGTATTTCTGTACTGCATTAGCATGGGATCCTCACATTGTCTCTCTTTCACTTCTGCTACTAGCGACGAGACTGTTGTATTCTGGATAGTAGCTCCACTGCTACCTGAGTCCACTACTCGGACTCCTAGGCTAGCAAACTGTTGAAGCTCACGGGCCATCTCTTTCTTTTCTGGTCGTACATCACTTAGACTTCCCATCGACCAACGGCTAAGAGCATCAGCCACCACATTTGCCTTTCCGGGGTGGTACAGGATCTCAATATCATAGTCTTTTAGCAACTCTAGCCATCGTCGTTGCCGCAAATTCAACTCTTTCTGCTTGAAGATGTATTGAAGACTCTTATGATCTGTGTAAATATCCACGTGGAAACCATATAAGTAATGTCTCCATATCTTTAGTGCATGGACCACCACGGCCAATTCTAAGTCATGGGTAGGATACTTCTGCTCTTGTTTCCGCAATTGCCTTGAAGCATACGAAATCACTTTGCCATGTTGCATCAACACACAGCCTAGCCCAACACCTGAAGCGTCGCAATACACAACGTATCTTTCCAATCCCTCTGGAAGTGTCAGAACTGGGGCAGGAGTCAACCGACCCTTTAACTCTTGAAAACTACGTTCACAAGCATATGTCCATTGAAACTTGGCTGATTTCTGTGTCAACTTTGTGAGTGGTGTAGAAATAGAGGAAAAACCTTCAACGAATCTTCTGTAATAACCTGCTAAGCCCAGAAAGCTACGAACCTCTGTAGGAGTTGTGGGTCTTGGCCAAGTCTTCACGACCTCAATCTTTTGACTATCCACTCGAATACCATCGGCTGCCACAATATGCCCTAAAAATGCCACTGAGTTCAATCAGAACGCACATTTGGAAAATTTTGCAAACAATTCTCGAGTTCGAAGAACTCCAAGGACAATACGCAAATGATCCGCATGTTCTGCTTCGTATCTAGAATACACCAAAATATCATCAATGAATATGATTACAAATAAGTCCATAAAGGACCTGAACACATTATTCATCAAATCCATAAATACCGCTGGCGCATTAGTTAGCCCAAATGACATCACCCGGAATTCAAGATGACCATATCTCGTTCTGAAGGCTGTCTTAGGGATATCTTTCTCCCTAACTCTCACTGGATGATACCCGGACCTCAAATCAATCTTTGAAAACTATTTGGCGCCTTGCAATTGATCAAACAAGTCATCAATCCTTGGGAGAGGATATTTATTCTTAATCGTTACTTTATTCAATTTCCTATAATCAATACACATTCTCAGGGAGCCATATTTCTTTCGGACGAACAATACGGGCGCTCCCCACGGGGAAGAACTAGGCCTAATGAAGCCTTTATCAAGCAAGTCCTTCAATTTCTCCTTCAACTCTTTCAATTCTGCGGGTGCCATTCTATATGGAGGAATAGATATAGGTGTGGTGCCTGGAAACACATCAATGGTAAAATCAATCTCCCGTTCGGGGGGAAGGCCTGGAAGCTCTTCCGGGAACACATCCGGGAATTCATTCACCACTGGAACTGACTGTAGAGTCGGCGACTCAGCTTCTACATCTTGAACTCGTACTAGATGATAAATGCACCCTTTTGTGATCATTTTCCTTGCCTTTTGATAGGAAATAAACCTACCTTTTGGTGATGCCGTATTTCCTTTCCATTCTAACACTTGTTCTCCCAGAAACTAGAAACGAACCACCTTCATCCGGCAATCAACGTTGGCATAACAAGAAGCCAACCAATCCATGCCCATAATAACATCAAAGTCTACCATTTCTAGCTCATGTAAATCAATCATGGTACGACGGTCACAAATCATAACTACACAATCTCTATATACTCGGCTAGCTATCACCGATTCACCCACGGGTGTAGACACCTCAAAAGGTTTGATCGACTCCGGCTCAGCTATAAATTGACCCGCAATATAAGGAGTAACATATGATAATGTGGAGCCCGGATCAATAAAAGCATATACATCATGAGAGAATACCGATAATATACATGTGACCACGTCAGGAGAAGACTCAAGATCTTGGCGTCCAGCCAAAGCATAGATACGGTGCTGAGGATCGCTAGTACTGGGAGCTCTCCCTCTGCCTCTACCATGGCCAACCGGCGCATGTGAACCTGGCCCCGTAGGGCGTACAGATGCCGAAGATCCGACTATCGACCCGGATGGCTGGGTCCTACCTCTACCATGTACTGAGGGGCAATCACGCATAATATTGCCTGGTCGACCACATGAATAACAAATGTCTGAACCCAATCGGCACTGACCCCAATGAACCTTCCCACACTGGGAACATCGTGGCACGGGTGGCCTTGACTGGCCTGAATCATCTCTAAACTGAGGTCCTGAATAACTCGGGCTCGGCCTTGAACGAGCAGGCCTATCAAATCTTTGGCTCGAAAACCGTGGAGGGGCACTAGTCATAGAATAGCCGCATGTCTAGGGAACTGCTGCCTGTGTCCGCTTCGGGACTCACTCATTGGGCCTGAAGATCTGACCCTCTTGTTATGTCCCCGATCTTGCTCACGTTCACCTCTTCGCTCCTGTAGGCTTTCTTCTAAGTTCTGAGCATGTGCCTGAATGCGTGCAATGTCCATACCGTCCTGAAGGGACGCAGTCAAGCATTTATCCATCAGATGGGGCCCTAGCCCCTTTACAAATTGGTGTACCCTGTCGCCCATATCTGCTACCATGGCCGAAGCATACCTGGCCAAGGAGTTAAAACGGAGGCTATAATCTAGGGCACTCATACTGCCTTGCCTCAAATTTAATAATTTATCGGCCCTAGCTCGCCGAACTTCTGGGGGCATATAATGACGGAGAAAAGCATCAACAAATTCTTGCCATACCGGGGGTGGTGCATTTGCTCCCCGTGAAGCCATCCATACCGTATACCACTGATTTGAGACATCTCTCAACCTATATGACGCTAACTCCACTGACTCGGTGTCCGAAGCGTGTATCAATCGGAGCGTCCTTAGCATACCATCTATAAAGTCCTGGGGATGCTCCTCCGGTTTTGACCCAAAGAATTTCGAAGGGTTCAAAGTAATGAAATCACGGGCTCTTGCACTAACAGCCCTATCACCATACCCTGAACTGTGCCTCTAAGCCTGGGCCGCTACCAATTGAGTCAATAAAGTAATGACCTTTTTACATCTTGGCCCGAAGCATTTGGTGGAGGAGCTGGAGGTGATGGAGCTGGGGCTGAGGCTCCCTCACGCTCCTCAGAGACGGGCACTGTCTGGGAGGACTGAGATTGAGCCGCACCCTGGGACTCACTATCCCCTACTACCGGTGGCGGTGCTTTCTTAGCCCGTTTCTCTGCCACCTTCTTGCCCTTTTGGGCTGCCGTAGTCTTTCCCTTTTTAGGCATCTCTGAAATACACAACACACTATTTAGGAGCAAGAATTTCCAACATCATAGCTCTATCGCACGATTCTTATGAAGAAAGAAGGTCATTTATTCCTAAAATGTCCGCAGCTTCTTGTTTATAAGTGTGGCGCGCAACACACCCATAACCAAGACTCTACTAGACACGGCTCGTAGACACACCCTAGGATTGAACTGCTCTGATACCACTTTTTGTCACGACCCGACTCGGGGCCGCGACAAGCACCTGGTGCTAGCCCACCCGGGCACCCTCTTAGCTTACTCTTATGCTTACATCTAGGTGAGCCACATAATTATACATGCATTTCCTTTCATTCGCCAACTAGTCCCATTTGGACAATAGCACATTTATATCATCATAGGCATCTATGCCACATCAATGTACTTGGGCCAACGTGGCCGACAAAATGATATACAAAACATAGGCCGACAAGGCCAAACACATCTACCCACACACACACATGTCTACGAGCCTCTAAGAGTATAACATATTACATTAGCGGGACAGGACCCCGCTATGCCCATAATTATATACACAAAAGAACAAGTACCCAAAAGCTACGGCTCCGAAAGAAATGGAGCTCTGCTATGCAATCTCTGAATAAGCAGGTATGGATCAAGTCTGTCTCCCTGCGCACCTGCGGGCATGACGCAGCATCCACAAACAAAAGGACGTCAGTACGAAAAATGTACTGAGTATGTAAAGCATGATCAACATCGATAAATAAGCATAATGAACAACATATGAAATAGCATAGGAGGGGGAGACAATAATATCATCGTCATAGCACTTACCTGCCTTTCGTAGGACTTTCCATTTTTCATACATATTTGTACACCTACGTCATCATCCGTATTCCATAATAGTACTCGTACCATACTTGTGCTCATATTCGTATACATGTCCTTATTCGTATTCTTATACATAGTCATTTCATATACATAGCATTTACATAGCATACCCGACCTCATAGGATCAGTGTTTCATACATACTTGGCCAACCAAGGCTCAAGGTTACTCATACCTGGCCCTACCAAGGCTTCAGGGTTATCCGTACCATCTGCAGAGGTGTGCGCGCCTTTCGTAATCGTATACATACTTTATACATATTCATATACATATATCCTAACCGACGTTATAAGCTCGGGGTGTCATTATAGCCCTTCATAGGCACATGTAAGTATAATAGCCCTTAGGCACCTTTAGCATCATTATTATTATCATCGTCATCACTATCATCATCATTTTCGCTACATCTATATCTTATGCTTACTCGTCATATGGGGTGCGTAGTACAATCGAAGCACATATCGAGGATCGTGAGCTTATGAGCTCGGAGTGTCAATCATTTGAATACAACATACTCATATAGAGGATTTAAGAGTTTGGCCAAGGAACCATGCCTTATGAAAGAAGGGTTAGCCTTACATACCTTTTCGTCAGACTATTCTACACTTGCACGCTTCCTTCCAATGCTAGCGTCTATACCTTCATTAATATCATAACAATGGCCATTAGTCATTCACATTATCTAGATTCCTTAATTTGGCTCTAATTCACCCATATTCATGGTCATAACATCCAACTTCGTCCATTCGTATAAAGTGTCTAGTTCATGATCTTAGTATCATTTACAATACATTCATATCACAACACAACAACATTCATGATTCAATTCAAACTATTCCTCAAAATGTCACTATTCATTATTCATGACCTACTTGACCATATTTTCTACAATCCATGTATTTCAACTCTTCAATACCTTAAACATCATGTAAAAATCATGAATCTTACCTTAGAAGTTGTAGGAACAAGCTTTGGTTAATAATACTCCACTTTGAGCAAAACTCTAGTTTTTCTCCATTTGGATTTCTTGACCTAGATGATCTTTGATGATGTTATTACTCTTGATTCACCTTGTTTTATTTTGTTGATCCTCAAATATCCTTGATAACTTGTATAATAAATGTAGAGAGAGGTTTTAGAGAGAAGTGGTGTTATGTTGTAATGAAATAAAACAAGTGTTGGTCCCTTTATTTAATGACTTGCAAAATCTGTGGTGAGGTGAACAGTGGTCGTCCATCATGGTTTACGGCCCGTATTGCAGTTTACGGACCGTCCCTCGCGATCGTCTTTAACCATTTACAGAACTAGAAGCTTTGGCTGCTTGCATGGTGATTTACGACCATGGTTTACGGGCCGTAAATCACTTTACGGTCCATCCTCCAGGTCGTATTTTACCATTTCTCAACTGGCAGAAAGTTGAAGCCTTGCATGGCAGTTTACGACCTGCTAGTTTACGGACCGTATACCAGTTTAAGGTCCGTCGCAGCACTTTACGACCACTGGGCAGTTGCAATTCTGCAACTTCCCATATTTCTTAGACTTCTCATTTTAATCACCCACGTCCATGCACATGCATTGCTCACCTTATATCGCATCTTAATTTAGCCAACTTTCTCATCTCACATCGGATACCTTCGAAATCTCTCCTAAGGTCATCAAACGTCGTTTCTTGCTCATGGACATCATGCACTCATACTTATCACTAGTTCGTTCACTTACGTACCAACGGAAAATATTTCCGAGGTGTAACATTCTTCCCCCCCTTAGAACATTCGTCCCCGAATGTTAAAGTGCTCGGGAATTCTACAAAAATTTTGCCAGAGTTTCCCTTATAATATGGCGCTACCATCCTTCCACAACAACCCATAATATCGATGCCACACAGGGTCACAACATAACAACATAAAATTTTGGCCACACATGACCCAAAAGCATAAAAGGAAAATATACATACCTTATGATCTTGACGTCTCATCTTGGGCTTCTTCCAAGGGCTGAAATAAATGTGGGTATTTGGATCGCACACTTTCTTCTGCTTCCCATGTCATCTCCTCTCGTTTACTGCTTCTCCATTGAACCTTAACCGAGGCCACCTCTTTGTTTCTAAGCCTCCGTACTTGCCTGTCTAATATGGCAATGGGTACTTCTTCATAAGTCAATTTCTCTGTCACTTGCACATCATTTACTCAGACGATCCTAGTGGGATCTCCAACACATTTTCGAAGCATCGAGACATGAAATACTGGATGGACTGACTCCAATTCCGGAGATAGATCTAACTCATAGGCCACTTTGCCTATTTTGCGCACAATCTCATATGGTCCAATATACCGGGGACTAAGCTTCCCCTTTTTTCCAAATCTAATAACGCCTTTCATTGGCGACACTTTCAAGAATACCCAATCCTTCACTTTGAACTCCAAGTCTCTTTAACGATTATCCGCATAGGACTTCTGACGACTTTGAGCTGCTAACAACCGATCTTGTATAAGCTTGACTTTCTATATAGCTTGCTGGACCAAGTCTGGCCCTATCAATTTAGTTTCTCCAGTTTCAAACCACCCAATTGGGGATCTACACTTTCGCCCATATAAAGCTTCATATGGTGCCATTTGAATGAGTGGCAAATGATCATCCCAGTTTCCTCCAAAATCTATCATACATGCTCGTAACATATCCTCAAGAGTCTAAATAGTACGTTCAGCTTGTCCATCGGTCTGGGGATGAAATGCCGTGCTAAGGCTAACGCGGGTCCCTAAACCCTCTTGGAAAGACCTCCAAAACTTAGCTTTAAACTGAGTCCCTCTGTCGGAGATAATAGATACCGGGAAGCCATGTAGTTTTACTATCTCTTTAAGATAAAGCTTCGCATAATCTTCTGCCTCATAGGTCATCCTGACCGGTAAGAAATGAGCTGACTTGGTGAGTTTATCCACAATCACCCATATGGAATCATACTTACATCGAGAACGGGGTAAGCCTGAAATGAAGTCCATGTTAATCACTTCCCACTTCCAAGTTGGGATTTCTATAGCTTGCAACAATCCACCCGGCTTTTGGTGTTCAATCTTCACTTGTTGGCAATTAGGACACTGAGCTACGAATTCTACTATATCTTTCTTCATCCCATTCCACCAATATATAGACTTAAGATCATGATACATCTTCGTCGCTCCGGGGTGAACAGAATAACGGGAACTATGAGCTTCTCTCAAAATCTGGTGGCGTAAACTTGCCACATCGGGAACATATAATCTTCCTCTATATCAGAGAACTCCGTCTCCGGAAATGTCAAATGATGACTCATTTTTCTAAGGGAGTGTATTTCTGTATTGTGCATGGGATCCTCATATTGTCGCTCTTTCACTTCTGCTACTAGCGACGAGACTGCTGTATTCTGGATAGTAGCTCCACTGCTACCTGAGTCCACTACTCGGACTCCTAGGCTAGCTAACTGTTGAAGCTCACGGGCCATCTCTTTCTTTTCTGGTCGTACATCACTTAGACTTCCCATCGACCTACGGCTAAGAGTATCAGCCACCACATTTGCCTTTCCGGGGTGGTACAGGATCTCAATATCATAGTCTTTTAGCAACTCTAGCCATCGTCGTTGCCGCAAATTCAATTATTTCTGCTTGAAGATGTATTGTAGACTCTTATGATCTGTGTAAATATCCAAGTGGACACCATATAAGTAATGTCTCCATATCTTTAGTGTATGGACCACCGCAGCAAATTCTAAGTCATGGGTAGGATAATTCTGCTCATGTTTCCGCAATTTCCTTGAAGCATAAGCAATCACTTTGCCATGTTGCATCAACACACAACCTAGCCCAACACCTGAAGCATCGCAATACACAACGTATCCTTCCAATCCCTCTGGAAGTGTCAGAACTGGGGCAGAAGTCAACCGACCCATTAACTCTTGGAAACTACGTTCACAAGCATCTGTCCATTGAAACTTGGCTGATTTCTGTGTCAACTTTGTGAGTGGTGCAGAAATAGAGGAAAAACCTTCAACGAATCTCCTGTAATAACCTGCTAAGCCCAGAAAGCTACGAACCTGTGTAGGAGTTGTGGGTCTTGGCCAAGTCTTCACGGCCTCAATCTTTTGACTATCCACTCGAATACCATCGGCTGTCACAATATGCCCTAAAAATTCCACTGAGTTCAACCAGAACTCACATTTGGAAAACTTTGCAAACAATTCTCAAGTTCGAAGAGCTCCAAGGACAATACGCAAATGATCCGCATGTTCTGCTTCGGATCTAGAATACACCAAAATATCATCAATGAATACGATTACAAATAAGTCCATAAAGGACCTGAACACATTATTCATCAAATCCATAAATACCGCTGGCACATTAGTTAGCCCAAATGACATCACCCGGAATTCAAGATGACCATATCTCGTTCTGAAGGCTGTCTTAGGGATATCTTTCTCCCTAACTCTCACTTGATGATAGCCGGACCTCAAATCAATCTTTGAAAACTATTTGGCGCCTTGCAATTGATCAAACAAGTCATCAATCCTTGGGAGAGGATATTCATTCTTAATCGTTACTTTATTCAATTGCCTATAATCAATGCACATTCTCAGGGAGCCATCTTTCTTTCGGACGAACAATACGGGCGCTCCCCACGGGGATGAATTAGGCCTAATGAAGCCTTTATCAAACAAGTCCTTCAATTTCTCCTTAAACTCTTTCAATTCTGTGGGTGCCATTTTATATGGAGGAATAGATATAGGTGTGGTGCCTGGAAACACATCAATGGTAAAATCAATCTCCCGTTCGGGCGGAAGGCCTGGAAGATCTTCCAGGAACACATCCGGGAATTCATTCACCACTGGAACTGACTGTAGAGTCGGCGACTCAGCTTCTACATCTTGAAATCGTACTAGATGATAAATGCACCCTTTTGTGATCATTTTCCTTGACTTTTGATAGGAAATAAACCTACCTTTTGGTGATGCCGTATTTCCTTTCCATTCTAACACTGGTTCTCCCGGAAACTAGAAACGAACCACCTTCATCCGGCAATCAACGTTGGCATAACAAGAAGCCAACCAATCCATGCCCATAATAACATCAAAGTCTACCATTTCTAGCTCATGTAAATCAATCATGGTACGACGGTCACAAATCATAACTACACAATCTCTATATACTCGGCTAGCTATCACCGATTCACCCACGGGTATAGACACCTCAAAAGGTTTGATCGACTCCGGCTCAGCTATAAATTGACCCGCAATATAAGGAGTAACATATGATAATGTGGAGCCCGGATTAATAAAAGCATATACATCATGAGAGAATACCGATAATATACTTGTGACCACGTCAGGAGAAGACTCAAGATCTTGGCGTCCAGCCATAGCATAGATACGGTGTTGAGGACCGCTAGTACTGAGAGCTCTCCCTCTGCCTCTACCATGGCCAACCGGCACATGTGAACCTGGCCCCGTAGGGCGTACAGATGCCGAAGATCCGGTTATCGACCCAGATGGCTGGGTCCTACCTCTACCATGTACTGAGGGGCAATCACGCATAATATGGCCTGGTCGACCACATGAATAGCAAACGTCTAAACCCAATCGGCACTGACCCCAATGAACCTTCCCACACTGGGAACATCGTGGCACAGGTGGCCTTGACTGGCCTGAATCATCTCTAAACTGAGGTCCTGAATAACTCGGGCTCGGCCTTGAACGAGCAGGCCTATCAAATCTTTGGCTCGAAAACCGTGGAGGGGCACTGGTCATAGAATAGCCCGCATGTCTAGGGAACTGCTGCCTGTGTTCGCTTCGGGACTCACTCATTGGGCCTGAAGATCTGGCCCTCTTGTTATGTCCCCGATCTTGATCACTTTCACCTCTTCGCTGCTGTAGGATTTCTTCTAAGTTCTGAGCAAGTGCCTGAATGCGTGCAATGTCCATACCGTCCTGAAGGGACGCAGTCAAGCATTTATCCATCAGATGGGGCCCTAGGCCCTTTACAAATCGGTGTACCCTATCGCCCATATCTGCTACCATGGCCGAAGCATACCTGGCCAAGGAGTTAAAACGGAGGCTATACTCTAGGGCATTCATACTGCCTTGCCTCAAATTTAATAATTTAGCGGCCCTAGCTCGCCGAACTTCTGGGCATATAATAACGGAGAAAAGCATCAACAAACTCTTGCCATACCGGGGGTGGTGCATTTGCTCCCCGTGAAGCCATCCATACCGTATACCACTAATTTGAGACATCTCTCAACCTATATGACGCTAACTCCACTGACTCGGTGTCCGAAGCGTGTATCAATCGGAGCGTCCTTAGCATACCATCAATAAAGTCCTGGGGATGCTCCTCCAGTTTTGACCCAATGAATTTCGAAGGGTTCAAAGTAATGAAATCACGGGCTCTTGCACTAACAGCCCTATCACCATACCCTGAACTGTGCCTCTGAGCCTGGGCCGCAACCAATTGAGTCAATAAAGTAATAGCCTCTTTTACATCTTGGCCTGATGCATTTGGTGGAGGAGCTAGAGGTGCTGGAGCTGGGGCTGAGGCTCTCTCACGTTCCTCAGAGACGGGCACAGTCTGGGAGGACTGAGATTGAGCCGCACCCTGGGACTCACTTTCCCTTACTACCGGTGGTGGTGCTTTCTTAGCCCGTTTCTCTGCCACCTTCTTGCCCTTTTGGGCTGCCGCAGTCTTTGCCTTTTTAGGCATCTCTGAAATACACAACACACTATTTAGGAGCAAGAATTTCCAACATCATAGCTCTATCGCACGATTCTTATGAAGAAAGAAGGTCATTTATTCCTAAAATGTCCGCAGCTTCATGTTTATAAGTGTGGCGCGCAACACACCCATAACCAAGACTCTACTAGACACGGCTCGTAGACACACCCTAGGACTGAACTGCTCTGATACCACTTTTTGTCACGACCCGACTCGGGGCCGCGACGAGTACCCGGTGCTAGCCCACCCGGGCACCCTCTTAGCTTACTCTTATGCTTACAGCTAGGTGAGCCACATAATTATACATGCATTTCCATTCATTCGCCAACTAGTCCCATTTGGACAACAACACATTTATATCATCATAGGCATCTATGCCACATCAATGTACATGGGCCAACGTGGCCGACAAAATGATATAGAAAACATAGGCCGACAAGGCCAAACACATCTACCCACACACACACATGTCTACGAGCCTCTAAGAGTATAACATATCACATTAGCGGGACAGGACCCCGCTATGCCCATAATTATATACACAAAAGAATAAGTACCCAAAAGCTACGGCTCCGAAAGAAATGGAGCTCTGCTATGCAATCTCTGAATAAGCAGGTATGGATCAAGTCTGTCTCCCTGCGCACCTGCGGGCATGACGCAGCGTCCACAAACAAAAGGACGTCAGTACGAAAAATGTACTGAGTATGTAAAGCATGATCAACATCGATATATAAGCATAATAAATAACATATGAAATAGCATAGGAGAGGGAGACAATAATATCATCGTCATAGCACTTACCTGCCTTTCGTAGGACTTTCCATTCTTCATACGTGTTTGTACACCTACGTCATCATCTGTATTCCATAATAGTACTTGTACCATACTTGTGCTCATATTCGTATACATGTCCTTATTCGTATTCTTATACATAGTCTTATCACATTCATATTCATATTATATACATAGTCATTTCATATACATAGCATTTACATAGCATACCCGACCTCATAGGATCAGTGTTTCATACATACTTGGCCAACCAAGGCTCAAGGTTACTCATACCTGGCCCTACCAAGGCTTTAGGGTTATCCGTACCATCTGCAGAGGTGTGCGCGCGTTTCGTAATCGTATACATACTTTATACATATTCATATACATATATCCTACCCGGCGTTATAAGCTCGGGGTGTCATTATAGCCCTTCATAGGCACATGTAAGTATAATAGCCTGTAGGCACGTTTAGCATCATTATTATTATCATCGTCATCACTATCATCATCATTTTCGCTACATCTATATCTTATGCTTACTCGTCATATGGGGTGCGTAGTACAATCGAAGCACATATCGAGGATCGTGAGCTTATGAGCTCGGAGTGTCAATCATTTGAATACAACATACTCATATAGAGGATTTAAGAGTTTGGCCAAGGAACCATGCCTTATGAAAGAAGGGTTATCCTTACATACCTTTTCGTCGGACTATTCTACACTTGCATGCTTCCTTCCAGTGCTAGTGTTATGTTCCGTGTTTTCGTATAATTGGAAATCGAGAAATAATCAAGACTTGTGTGTTATGACGAAATATTTTGATTTTAGTGGATATGACTATGTTGGTTATGAAATCATTAATGTTAAGACATCGGGGAAGGCCGAGGGTAAATTTGGAATTTCGGAAATTAGTTTCGGGAATTACAAAGCGGGACTTTTATGAATTGGGCCAAGAATTGGACAACAAGAAATTGAGGCCCAAAGTAGTGGGGTGGCCGGCTAAAGGCCAAGGCCCAAACCCATTTTTAATGTCATGTGTTGTGCACATGACCTCTACAATTGGATATATATCAATGAATCACTTAGTAATTATCAAGAACAAAAATTGAAGAACACCACTCCAAATAGGCTCTCGGCCGAATAGAGAAAAGGAAAAAAAAAAAAAATCCCAAGCCTTTGTGTTTGATCCAAAAATCTTGATTTTTGCATAGTTGTGAAGTACTCAAGACCCTCTTCAACGGGGTACAATTAGTTTGGCACAAGAACCACGTTTGCGGCAAGTCGGATTTTCAAGAATAAGGTATGATTTCTATGTTTTTATGTTATGAAATGGGTATATATGTGGTAGTGATTAAAGTTGCATGAAGATTATGGAATTGTGTTGTGTTGAGCATGGCCGTGTGTGTGTGTGAAGGGTGTGTTTGGCCGTGAGCCCTAGGAGGGAGAAAGAATGTGAATTTGATCTTGTTTAGTTTGTTTAATGCGTCGTTGTGACCTTTATGTCGTAAATGAATGATTAATGAATTGAATTGGCGTTGGAAAAGGATTTCGGAACATTATCGGAAAGTATATACCTTTGGTATATTTGTGTATATCATTGTATATTTATGATACTAAAGGCCCTAGATATGACTTATGGTTGATGTTAATGAATTCGGAATGAAACAATGAAAGTTAGAATGTTCGTCGTAAATTTTTGACGTTTTGAGTAAAGTATGGAAAGTAGTGAACTTTGGGAAGTTTGTATATGGTTTGGAACCTATTTGAGATGTGATTGAATAATCTTTAATGATTGAATGAATACAATAATGTGGATATAGATTTGGAATTTTGAAGCTTGAATGAAAAGTTGCCAACTTATGTAATAAGGTAGAATTTTGAAGTTAGCATGGTTTGAATATGATTTGTGTTGTTTGATGATGTGTGGGCTGTTGTTGTTGATATATTTTGAGCCGAGCTAAGTCTCGGGGGTGTTAGATTTATAGGAGAAATGCTGCCGAAATTTCGGTAGACAAAAATCAAGTTAATGGGAACTTTAAGCCTAAGAGTCTCAAATTGGTAACTTTGACCATTTGCAGATTTCGGACGAAACGGGAGTTTATTTTAAGGAGAGCATAAGACGTCTATAAGGTATGTAAAGATTCCCACTTCTTCGTTTGGCATGTCTTAGTATGTTAGGTGAATATTGGAACCTCCGGGGCATTTCTGCTCCTCGAAACCCGATCCACAAAAAAGTTATTATTCATTCAATTCAATTGAAGCCTAAGGGCTCTATTTTGGCCAGAATGCCACCAATCGCCCGAAACCTATCAAAATGTGATCGGGTCACTTGATAATGATTATGTATGACCTTTTGGCCTATAAATGTTCGTAAACTATGTTCGCCACCTCAATTTGACTCGAGGTGGGCCCGCTAACCCCGAGACGCCCTGTTTGTCCTATCGGGCTCTCCTTTTGAATAATGTTCGATATGACCCCTTTGATTTCGAAACGTTCCTCTATGAGATATGCTTCGATTACTATGATATGTTAAATTACGCTTTTGAGTTATATGCACTACTTTGAAAACGTTTTGTGGAATGAACATTCGTACCAACTAACGATTTGACTATTTTTGGTTTATGAAGGGATATATGAACTCATTATGTTTTGAAAGGCTATTTTGAAATATGTATTGCATTTGTTTGCTCACGACTCCGCTCGTGCCGTATTATGACTTCGTTCACCGGTTCCCGAGCCGGTTATGATTCGTGCGCCTTATGATAATTCGGTCGTATGCTGTGTTCCGGTTCCCGAGGCCTCGCCATAGGGCCGGGTTCCGTTTGGAGTTATGCTGTGATATGGCTCGTGATGCGATACCCTCACCTATGTTGTGTTTGTGTTCGGGGACGTACGGAGATTTGAAACCTTCTGGTGTTATGCTGTGTGTGGCGCCAGCGTCGGGGTGACGACCACGTTCTTAAGCGTTTGCATGATTTCGTTTGCATTATGTATACGTGTATGATTTTGATACGGATTTTGACATACTGATTTGTACTCCACTTTGTCATCCGATTTGCTTTCGGTTTTGGCCCATATTTCTGTACTCCGTGCTTTACATACTCAGTACATATTTCGTACTGACCCCCTTTCTTCGGGGGCTGCGTTTCATGCCCGCAGGTGCAGATATTGGTGATCCTCCACTGTAGGCTTCACTCTTTGCTACTTCGGAGTACTCCTTCTTGACTCGGAGTCCACTTTTGGTACAGACTCCCTTTTGCTATGTATATTCTGTACATTTGACTATTTGGGTACGGCGGGGCCCTGTCTCGCCATATGTCTTTGTTTTGAGTTCGTAGAGGCCTGTAGTCATATATGTGGGGCGAGGGTCCAATATATGTTTGTCTGATTTTGTTTTTTCTGGTCTTAAAGCGGTCCGTTTGTTTTGATGGCCCTGAATGGCCCTTATGCTTATATTTGCATTTTTGACCGGCGATGTCTATTCCGCCGCTCAGTTTGGATCCGATATGACATTTTGATTTGGGCGACCGCTTAAGACATATTTTGATATAAACTATGTTTGATATGACTTTTATGAAATTCTGAAATAAGTTTGGATTTGGCAATGAATATGTAATTTGGTCTGGGTACCCAAGTAGGGTGCCAGTCGCGACCCACGGGGCTGGGTCGTGACAAAAGTGGTATCAGAGCAGTCTGCCCTCGGAATGTCTACAGGCCGTGTCTCGTAGAGTCTTGTTTATCGATGTGTTGTGCACCGCATCTATAAACAGGAAGCTACAGGGCATTTAGGATGTTACTTTCTTTGGAATCTTAGATCGTGCGATAGAGCTGTGCTGTTAGGGTGATTTTGATCTGACTCGCTATTGTGTTTGCAGTGATGCCTCCGAAGAAGGCAACGGCGGCCCAGAAGGGCAAAGCGAGGATGGGAGAGACTAGTCAGGCACAGCGCGCTACACGGGCTCGTGTTTATGATTTGCCTGAGGTTGTGCCTCATTCTGAGGGGTCTGCTACACCCCCACTAGTACAGCCTAGAGCAGGACCTTCAGCAGCTCCAGAGGTCCGTGTACCCGCTCCCGAGACTCCAGCGCCTCAGCCAGGGGCGGAGGATAGGACCCTGAGGGAGGCTGTACAGTTGTTGACTACACTGGTGGCAGGACAGGCTCGCAGACGCGGGCGGAGGGACGATGATGATGATGACAGGCGGGACAGCCTGAGAGTTCGGGAGTTTTTATTATGTGGCCCTCCAGAGTTTTTCGGGTCTAAGCCCGACGAGGACCCCCATGACTTTATTCGGGGGATGCGGCGCTCACTGGACTTGGTCAGGGCTTCAGAGACCGAGTCGGTCGAGCTGGCTTCGCACAGACTTCGAGATGTTGCCACTCACTGGTACGAGACTTGGGAGTTATCTAGGGGTGAGGGCGCTCCTCCAGCTACATGGGATCAGTTTGTGACAGCATTCACCCGCCACTTCCTGCCCCCAGAGTTACGGCGGGCGCGGGCTGACCGATTTTTACATCTGCAGCAGAGGGGTCAGAGTGTTCGCGAGAATAATCTTGAGTTTGATTCTCTAGCCCGATATGCACCGGCCGTGGTAGCAGATATGTCCGATCGGATGCACAGATATGTTATGGGATTGGATCGGTATTTGATCGACGGCTGTATGGCAGTGTCATTGCAGACAGATATGGACATTGCCCGACTTCAGGCCTATGCGATGGGTATGGAGGACCGTCACAGGTCAGATCATTCTGGTAGAGACCGGGACAGGAGGCCGCCCAAGAGGGCTAGGTCCGCAGGTTATTCCGGGGATTCTCGAGGCGGACAGCCTCAGCAGCAGCAGTCAGGCAGACAGCTACCTCCGTCCGGCCAGAGTACTCAGTCAGGCAGCCGGAGATTTGATAGTGCGGGACCGTCTGGGGCCCGTCAGAGTTCCAAAGCGGCAGGTTCACAGGTATCCAGAGGCCCCAGCCAGGCCAGACCACCCAGGCCCCGTTGTTCTCATTGCGGGAAGTCTCATCCTGGGGAGTGCTATCGAGCCACTAGAGCTTGTTTTTCCTGTGGTGGTCAGGGCCATTTTATGAGAGATTGTCCGTTGGCCAGCGGTTCTGGTAGTGTGGCTCAGCCGACAGGGTCGGCCGCCGGTTCATCATCTGCTCCATCTGTTGCACGCCCTGCAGGGCGAGGTGCGCCGACACCGGCGGGACGCGGTCGAGGCCGCGGTGGCGTTTCATGTTCTAGCGGTCCCTCGAACCGCATATATGCTTTGGCCAGCCGCCAGGATCAGGAGGCTTCACCAAACGTCGTCACAGGTACATTACTGGTTTTCTCCAGATCTGTATATGCATTGATTGACCCTGGTTCTACTTTATCATATATTTCCCCGCTCGTTGCTAGTAAAATTGGGATAGTGTCTGAGCCTATAGAGCCATTTGAGGTAGCTACGCCAGTTGGGGATTTTGTTATAGCGAGACAGATCTATAGGGATTGTTCTGTGACTATTTATGATCGTTGCACTAGGGCTGATCTGATAGAGTTAGACATGCTTGAGTTTGACGTCATTATGGGTATGGACTGGTTGTCTTCTTGTTATGCTAATGTTGACTGCCAGAAAAAGGTAGTCCGTTTTCAGTTTCCAGGGGAACCAGTTATCGAATGGTTCGGATCCACAGCATCGCCGAGGGGTAAGTTTATTTCATACCTCAAGGCTAAGAAGATGATCCAGAAGGGTTATATCTATCATTTGGTTCGTGTGCACGATACTGCAGCGGAGATACCTACCCTTCAGTCTGTTCCGGTCGTCAGTGAGTTTCCAGATGTATTTCCTGACGAGCTTCCTGGCCTTCCGCCTGAGCGAGAGATTGATTTTACTATAGAGTTGATGCCGGATACGCAGCCTATATCTATTCCTCCGTACAGGATGGCACCTGCTGAGTTGAAAGATTTGAAGGAGCAGCTGAAAGATTTGTTGGATAAGGGCATTATCAGACCCAGCACATCACCCTGGAGAGCGCCGGTATTGTTTGTCAGAAAGAAAGATGGGTCATTGCGGATGTGTATCGACTACAGACAGCTAAATAAGGTGACTATAAAGAATAAATATCCCCTCCCCCGGATTGATGACTTGTTTGATCAGCTGCAGGGTGCTAAATATTTTTCGAGGATAGATCTGCGCTCAGGTTATCATCAGGTGCGAGTACGGGAGTCAGATATCCCGAAGACCGCTTTCAGGACCCGGTACGGGCATTATGAGTTCAGAGTTATGTCTTTCGGGCTGACTAATGCTCCAGCGGTATTTATGGATCTGATGAACCGGGTATTTCGGCCTTTTCTGGACATGTTTGTTATTGTGTTTATTGATGATATTTTGATTTACTCGCGATCAGCCGAGGAGCATTCAGATCATTTGAGGATGGTACTTGGCATTCTCCGTCAGCAGAAGTTATATGCTAAATTCTCCAAATGTGAATTCTGGTTGACTTCTGTGGCATTCTTGGGCCATATTGTCGGTGCAGACGGTATTCGGGTCGATACTCAGAAGATTGAGGCTGTACAGAATTGGCCCAGGCCTACTACACCGACGGAGGTGCGCAGGTTTCTGGGATTAGCTGGTTATTATCGCAGGTTTGTGGAGGATTTGTCTTCTATTGCAGCACCACTGACGAGGCTTACTCAGAAAGCAGCAAAATTCCAGTGGACCGATGCCTGCGAGCGCAGCTTTCAGATGCTGAAAGAGAGATTGGTTACGGCCCCAGTATTGGCTCTTCCAGAGGGATCAGACGGGTATGTTGTCTATTGTGACGCCTCTGGTATTGGGATAGTTTGTGTATTGATGCAGCACGGTCGAGTCATAGCCTATGCTTCCCGGCAGCTCAGACCGCACGAGAAGAACTATCCCACTCATGATCTTGAGTTGGCCACAGTAATTCATGCTTTGAAGATTTGGCGGCATTATTTATATGGGGTCCATGTTGATATTTATACGGACCATAAGAATCTCCAGTATATTTTTAAGCAGAAGGAGCTAAATTTGCGGCAGCGGAGATGGCTTGAGTTACTAAAGGATTACGACGTTGATATTCTGTACCATCCGGGGAAAGCCAATGTGGTAGCTGATGCGCTTAGCCACAAGTCCGTAGGCAGTCTGGCTGGTGTACCATCTGATAAGAGGAATTTGGTTCGTGATATTCATCAGCTGGCCAGCCTCGGAGTTCGTTTGGCAGATTCT
The DNA here is from genome assembly GCF_019175385.1 of Lycium barbarum. Taxonomy (NCBI): domain Eukaryota; kingdom Viridiplantae; phylum Streptophyta; class Magnoliopsida; order Solanales; family Solanaceae; genus Lycium; species Lycium barbarum. Next base: position 75,158,556 of record NC_083342.1, on the reverse strand, counting down.
GGAGATTCTGGGATTTCTGTTCGTCCAGTTGCTGAATCATCTATTATTCAGGAGGTAAAGCAGCGCCAGTTTGAAGATCCTCTCCTGATTCAGTACAGAGATGTGGCCCTTAATAAAGCAAAGACTCAGTTTGAGATCTCGCCTGAAGGAGTATTATTATATGACGGCAGATTCTGTGTACCGGACGTTGCGGGATTACGGCGGCACATTATGGGCGAGGCCCATAATGCACGGTATTCTGTTCATCCTGGTTCCACTAAAATGTATCGGGATCTCAGGTGTTTGTATTGGTGGGACAACATGAAGAAAGATATTGCTGAGTTTGTTAGTCAGTGCCCGAATTCCCAGCAAGTTAAGATCGAGCATCAGAAGCCCGGTGGATTATTACAGGAGATGGAGATTCCAGCCTGGAAATGGGAGATGATTAATATGGATTTCGTTGTTGGGTTACCGCGCACTCCACGCAGGTACGACTCTATCTGGGTTATTGTTGACAGGCTGACGAAATCAGCCCATTTCCTTCCGATTCGGACTACTTATTCGGCTGAGGACTATGCCAGATTGTATATCAGAGAGATAGTCAGACTTCACGGAGTCCCTATAGCTATTATTACTGACCGAGGTGCCCAGTTTACAGCAAATTTCAGGAGGTCAGTTCAGGAGGGATTAGGGACTCAGGTGAGCCTCAGTACGGCTTTTCATCCTCAGTCCGACGGGCAGGCCGAGCGCACTATTCAGACACTAGAAGATATGTTGCGGGCCTGCGTTATTGATTTCAGGGGCAGCTGGGATGATCATTTGCCGCTTATTGAGTTTGCCTATAATAATAGTTATCACTCCAGCATTCAGATAGCACCGTATGAAGCCCTTTATGGCAGAAAATGCAGATCTCCTATTGGGTGGTTTGACGTGGGTGAGACTAAGCTGATTGGGCCAGATGTGATCCAGGAAGCTGTAGATAAGGTAAAGCTTATTCGAGAACGATTATTGGCTGCTCAGAGTCGACAGAAAGCTTATGCAGATAGACGACGTCGACCGTTAGAGTTCCAGATTGGCGACTGGGTGTTCCTGAAGGTGTCGCCCATGAAGGGTGTCATGAGATTCGGTAGAAAGGGTAAGTTGAGCCCCCGGTACATTGGGCTGTATCAGATCGTTCGAAAGATAGGCGAGATCGCCTATGAGCTAGACTTACCATCCAACTTGGAGGCCGTACAACCGGTGTTTCATGTGTCTATGTTGCGGAAATGTATTGGTGATCCTTCCAGGATATTCCCAGTCGATGACATCCAGGTGACGGAGCAGTTATCTTATGACGAGCAGCCTGTATCTATTCTGGATCGACAGGTGCGGAGACTACGCACTAAAGAAGTGCCCTCCGTCAAAGTCCTGTGGTGCAACAATAATCGGGAGGAGATGACTTGGGAGGCGGAGGACGAGATGAAAAGAAAATACCCTTACTTGTTCCCGACGTCCACAGGTAATCTAAACCTTTCAGTTTGTTATGTTGGTTGATAAAAATAATTTGGTATGCCTCTAATAATAAAGAACTCCCCTGCCTGGGTCATAAGACTTTATAAGGTTTATTTAACATTCGGGGACGAATGTTCTTAAGGGGGGGAGAATGTTATGTTCCGTGTTTTCGTATAATTGGAAATCGAGAAATAATCAAGACTTGTGTGTTATGACGAAATATTTTGATTTTAGTGGATATGACTATGTTGGTTATGAAATCATTAATGTTAAGACATCGGGGAAGGCCGAGGGTAAATTTGGAATTTCGGAAATTAGTTTCGGGAATTACAAAGCGGGACTTTTATGAATTGGGCCAAGAATTGGACAACAAGAAATTGAGGCCCAAAGTAGTGGGGTGGCCGGCTAAAGGCCAAGGCCCAAACCCATTTTTAATGTCATGTGTTGTGCACATGACCTCTACAATTGGATATATATCAATGAATCACTTAGTAATTATCAAGAACAAAAATTGAAGAACACCACTCCAAATAGGCTCTCGGCCGAATAGAGAAAAGGAAAAAAAAATAATTCCCAAGCCTTTGTGTTTGATCCAAAAATCTTGATTTTTGCATAGTTGTGAAGTACTCAAGACCCTCTTCAACGGGGTACAATTAGTTTGGCACAAGAACCACGTTTGCGGCAAGTCGGATTTTCAAGAATAAGGTATGATTTCTATGTTTTTATGTTATGAAATGGGTATATATGTGGTAGTGATTAAAGTTGCATGAAGATTATGGAATTGTGTTGTGTTGAGCATGGCCGTGTGTGTGTGTGAAGGGTGTGTTTGACCGTGAGCCCTAGGAGGGAGAAAGAATGTGAATTTGATCTTGTTTAGTTTGTTTAATGCGTCGTTGTGACCTTTATGTCGTAAATGAATGATTAATGAATTGAATTGGCGTTGGAAAAGGATTTCGGAACATTATCGGAAAGTATATACCTTTGGTATATTTGTGTATATCATTGTATATTTATGATACTAAAGGCCCTAGATATGACTTATGGTTGATGTTAATGAATTCGGAATGAAACAATGAAAGTTAGAATGTTCGTCGTAAATTTTTGACGTTTTGAGTAAAGTATGGAAAGTAGTGAACTTTGGGAAGTTTGTATATGGTTTGGAACCTATTTGAGATGTGATTGAATAATCTTGAATGATTGAATGAATACAATAATGTGGATATAGATTTGGAATTTTGAAGCTTGAATGAAAAGTTGCCAACTTATGTAATAAGGTAGAATTTTGAAGTTAGCATGGTTTGAATATGATTTGTGTTGTTTGATGATGTGTGGGCTGTTGTTGTTGATGTATTTTGAGCCGAGCTAAGTCTCGGGGGTGTTAGATTTATAGGGGAAATGCTGCCGAAATTTCGGTAGACAAAAATCAAGTTAATGGGAACTTTAAGCCTAAGAGTCTCAAATTGGTAACTTTGACCATTTGCAGATTTCGGACGAAACGGGAGTTGATTTTAAGGAGAGCATAAGACGTCTATAAGGTATGTAAAGCTTCCCACTTCTTCGTTTGGCATGTCTTAGTATGTTAGGTGAATATTGGAACCTCCGGGGCATTTCTGCTCCTCGAAACCCGATCCACAGAAAAGTTATTATTCATTCAATTCAATTGAAGCCTAAGGGCTCTATTTTGGCCAGAATGCCACCAATCGCCCGAAACCTATCAAAATGTGATCGGGTCACTTGATAATGATTATGTATGACCTTTTGGCCTATAAATGTTCGTAAACTATGTTCGCCACCTCAATTTGACTCGAGGTGGGCCCGCTAACCCCGAGACGCCCTGTTTGTCCTATCGGGCTCTCCTTTTGAATAAAGTTCGATATGACCCCTTTGATTTCGAAACGTTCCTCTATGAGATATGCTTCGATTACTATGATATGTTAAATTACACTTTTGAGTTATATGCACTACTTTGAAAACGTTTTGTGGAATGAACATTCGTACCAACTAACGATTTGACTATTTTTGGTTTATGAAGGGATATATGAACTCATTATGTTTTGAAAGGCTATTTTGAAATATGTATTGCATTTGTTTGCTCACGACTCCGCTCGTGCCCTATTATGACTTCGTTCACCGGTTCCCGGGCCGGTTATGATTCGTGCGCCTTATGATAATTCGGCCGTATGCTGTGTTTCGGTTCCCGAGGCCTCGCCATAGGGCCGGGTTCCGTTTGGAGTTATGCTGTGATATGGCTCGTGATGCGATACCCTCACCTATGTTGTGTTTGTGTTCGGGGACGTACGGAGATTTGAAACCTTCTGGTGTTATGCTGTGTGTGGCGCCAGCGTCGGGGTGGCGACCACGTTCTTAAGCGTTTGCATGATTTCGTTTGCATTATGTATACGTGTATGATTTTGATACGGATTTTGACATACTGATTTGTACTCCACTTTGTCATCCGATTTGCTTTCGGTTTTGGCCCATATTTCTGTACTCCGTGCTTTACATACTCAGTACATATTTCGTACTGACCCCCTTTCTTCGGGGGCTGCGTTTCATGCCCGCAGGTGCAGATATTGGTGATCCTCCACTGTAGGCTTCACTCTTTGCTACTTCGGAGTACTCCTTCTTGACTCGGAGTCCACTTTTGGTACAGACTCCCTTTTGCTATGTATATTCTGTACATTTGACTATTTGGGTATGGCGGGGCCCTGTCTCGCCATATGTCTTTGTTTTGAGTTCGTAGAGGCCTGTAGTCATATATGTGGGGCGAGGGTCCTATATATGTTTGTCTGATTTTGTTTTTCTGGTCTTAAAGCGGTCCGTTTGTTTTGATGGCCCTGAATGGCCCTTATGCTTATATTTGCATTTTTGACCGGCGATGTCTATTCCGCCGCTCAGTTTGGATCCGATATGACATTTTGATTTGGGCGACCGCTTAAGACATATTTTGATATAAACTATGTTTGATATGACTTTTATGAAATTCTGAAATAAGTTTGGATTTGGCAATGAATCTGTAATTTGGTCTGGGTACCCAAGTAGGGTGCCAGTGGCGGCCCACGGGGCTTGGTCGTGACAGCTAGCATCTATACCTTCATTAATATCATAACAATGGCCTTTAGTCATTCACATTATCTAGATTCCTTAATTTGCCTCTAATTCACCCATATTCATGGTCATAACATCCAACTTCGTCCATTCATCTAAAGTGTCTAGTTCATGATCTTAGTACCATTTATAATACATTCATATCACAACACAACAACATTCATGATTCAATTCAAACTATTCCTCAAAATGTCACTATTCATCATTCATGACCTACTTGACCATATTTTCTACAATCCATGTATTTCAACTCTTCAATACCTTAAACATCATGTAAAAATCATGAATCTTACCTTAGAAGTTGTAGGAACAAGCTTTGGTAAATAATACTCCACTTTGAGCAAAACCCTAGTTTTTCTCCATTTGGATTTCTTGACCTAGATGATCTTTGATGATGTTCTTACTCTTGATTCACCTTGTTTTATGTTGTTGATCCTCAAATATCCTTGAAAACTTGTATAATAAATGTAGAGAGAGGTTTTATTGAGAAGTGGTGTTATGTTGTAATGAAATAAAACAAGTGTTGGTCCCTTTATTTAATGACTTGCAAAATCTGTGGTGAGGTGAACAGTGGTCGTCCATCATGGTTTACGGCCCGTATTGCAGTTTACGGACCGTCCCTCGCGATCGTCTTTAACCATTTACAGAACCAGAAGCTTTGGCTGCTTGCATGGTGATTTACGACCATGGTTTACGGGCCGTAAATCACTTTACGGTCCGTCCTCCAGGTCGTATTTTACCATTTCTCGACTGACAGAAAGTTGAAGCCTTGAATGGCAGTTTACGACCTGCTAGTTTACGGACCGTATACCAGTTTACGGTCTGTCCCAGCACTTTACGACCACTGGGCAGTTGCAATTCTGCAACTTCCCATATTTCTTAGACTTCTCATTTTAATCACCCACGTCCATGCACATGCATTGCTCACCTTATATCTCATCTTAATTTAGCCAACTTTCTCATCTCACATCGGATACCTTCGAAATCTCGCCTAAGGTCATCAAACGTCGTTTCTTGCTCATGGACATCATGCACTCATACTTATCACTAGTTCATTCACTTACGTACCAACGGAAATTTTTTCCGAGGTGTAACATTCTTCCCCCCTTAAGAATATTCGTCCCCGAATGTTAAAGTGCTCGGGAATTCTACAAAACATTTGCCAGAGTTTCCCTTATAATATGGCGCTACCATCCTGCCACAACAACCCATAATATCGATGCCACACAGGGCCACAACATAACAACATAAAATTTTGGCCACACATGACCCAAAAGCATAAAAGGAAAATATACATACCTTATGATCTTGACGTCTCATCTTGGGCTTCTTCCAAGGGCTGAAATAAATGTGGGTATTTGGATCGCATACTTTCTTCTGCTTCCCATGTCATCTCCTCTCGTTTACTGCTTCTCCATAGAACCTTAACCGAGGCCACCTCTTTGTTTCTAAGCCTCCGTACTTGCCTGTCTAATATGGCAATGGGTACCTCTTCATAAGTCAATTTCTCTGTCACTTGCACATCATTTACTCAGACGATCCTAGTGGGATCTCCAACACATTTTCGAAGCATCGAGACATGAAATACTGGATGGACTGACTCCAATTCCGGAGGTAGATCTAACTCATAGGCCACTTTGCCTAGTTTGCGCACAATCTCATATGGTCCAATATACCGGGGACTAAGCTTCCCCTTTTTTCCAAATCTCATAACGCCTTTCATTGGCGACACTTTCAAGAATACCCAATCCTTCACTTTGAACTCCAAGTCTCTTTGACGATTATCCGCATAGGACTTCTGACGACTTTTGGCTGCTAACAGCCGATCTTGTATAAGCTTGACTTTCTCTATATCTTGCTGGACCAAGTCTGGCCCTATTAATTTAGTTTCTCCAGTTTCAAACCACCCAATTGGGGATCTACACTTTCGCCCATATAAAGCTTCATATGGTGACATTTGAATGATGGAATGATAACTATTATTGTAAGCAAATTCAATGAGTGGCAAATGATCATCCCAAATTCCTCCAAAATCTATCATACATGCTCGTGACATATCCTCAAGAGTCTGAATAGTACGTTCCGCTTGTCCATCGGTCTGGGGATGAAATGTCGTGCTAAGGCTAACTCGGGTCCCTAAACCCTCTTGGAATGACCTCCAAAACTTAGCTGTAAACTGAGTCCCTCTGTCGGAGATAATAGATACCGGGACGCCATGGAGTTTTACTATCACTTTAAGATAAAGCTTCACATAATCTTCTGCCTCATAGGTCATCCTGACCGGTAAGAAATGAGCTGACTTGGTGATTCTATCCACTATCACCCATATGGAATCATACTTACGTCGAGAACGGGGTAAGCCTGAAATGAAGTCCATGTTAATCACTTCCCACTTCCAAGTTGGGATTTCTATAGCTTGCAACAATCCACCCGGCTTTTGGTGTTAAATCTTCACTTGTTGGCAATTAGGACACTGAGCTACGAATTCTGCTATATCTTTCTTCATCCCATTCCACCAATATATAGACTTAAGATCATGATACATCTTCGTCGCTCCGGGGTGAACAGAATAACGGGAACCATGAGCGTCTCTCAAAATCTGGTGGTGTAAACTTGCCACATCGGGAACACATAATCTTCCTCTACATCGGAGAACTCCGTCTCCTGAAATGTCAAATGATGACTCCTTTTTCTGAGGGAGTGTATTTCTGTACTGCGCATGGGATCCTTATATTGTCGCTCTTTCACTTCTTCTACTAGCCACGAGACTGTTGTATTCTGGATAGTAGCTCCGCTGCTACCTGAGTCCACTACTCGGACTCCTAGGCTAGCTAACTGTTCAAGCTCACGGGCCATCTCTTTCTTTTCTGGTCGTACATCACTTAGACTTCCCATCGACCTACGGCTAAGAGCATCAGCCACCACATTTTCCTTTCCGGGGTAGTACAGGATCTCAATATCATAGTCTTTTAGCAACTCTAGCCATCGTCGTTGCCGCAAATTCAACTCTTTCTTCTTGAAGATGTATTGAAGACTCTTATCATCTGTGTAAATATCCACGTGGACACCATATAAGTAATGTCTCCATATCTTTATTGTATGGACCACCGCGGCCAATTCTAAGTCATGGGTAGGATAATTCTGCTCATGTTTTCGCAATTGCCTTGAAGCATACGCAATCACTTTGCCATGTTGCATCAACACACAGCCTAGCCCAACACCTGAAGCGTCGCAATACACAACGTATCCTTCCAATCCCTCTGGAAGTTTCAGAACTGGGGAAGAAGTCAACCGACCCTTTAACTCTTGGAAACTACGTTCACAAGCATCTGTCCATTGAAACTTGGCTGATTTCTGTGTCAACTTTGTGAATGGTGCAGAAATAGAAGAAAAACCTTCAACGAATCTCCTGTAATAACCTGCTAAGCCCAGAAACGTACGAACCTCTGTAGAAGTTGTGGGTATTGGCTAAGTCTTCACGGCCTCAATCTTTTGACTATCCACTCGAATACCATCGGCTACCACAATATGCCCTAAAAATGCCACTGAGTTCAACCAGAACTCACATTTGGAAAACTTTGCAAACAATTCTCGAGTTCGAAGAACTCCAAGGACAATACGCAAATGATCCGCATGTTCTGCTTCGGTTCTAGAATACATAAAAATATCATCAATGAATACGATTACAAATAAGTCCAGAAAGGACCTGAACACATTATTCATCAAATCCATAAATACCGCTGGCGCATTAGTTAGCCCAAATGACATCACCCGAGATGTATATGCATTGATCGACCGAGGTTCTACTTTATCATATATTTCTCCCCTTGTCGCTAGTAAAATTGGGATAACACCTGAACCGATAGAACCGTTCGAGGTAGCTACACCGGTCGGGGATTTTATTATAGCGAGGCAGGTATATAAGGATTGTTCTGTAATTATATGTGGCCATTGCACCAAGGCCGATTTGGTAGAATTCGATGTTATTATGGGCATGGATTGGTTAGCCTCTTGTTATGCTAACGTTGACTGCCATAAAAAGGTAGTTCGTTTTCAATTCCAGGGGAACCCGTTATAGAATGGGTAGGAAGTACAGCATCACCGAGAGGTAAGTTTATTTCATACGTCAAGGCTAGGAAGATGATTCAGAAAGGGTATATTTATCATTTGGTTCGCGTTCATGATGGTAAAGCAGAAACACCTACCCTCCAGTCAGTCCCGGTGGTCAATGAATTTCCAGATGTATTTCCGGACGAGCTTCCAGGTCTTCCACCTGAACGGGAGGTAGAGTTCACGATAGATGTCCTTCCAGATACTCAGCCTATATCTATTCCTCCTTATAGAATGGCACCTGCAGAATTGAAGGAATTGAAAGAGCAGCTGAAAGATTTATTAGAAAAAGGCTTCATCAGACCCAGTACGTCACCTTCGGGAGCACCGGTATTGTTTGTAAGGAAGAAAGATAGGTCGCTGCGGATGTGCATTGATTACAGACAGCTGAATAAGGTGACTATAAAGAATAAATATCCCCTTCCCCGGATTGATGATTTATTTGACCAGTTGCAGGGTGCTAAATATTTTTCGAAGATAGATTTGCGCTCGGGTTATCATCAGGTGTGGGTACGAGAGGCAGATATTCCAAAGACTGCTTTCAGGACCCGATACAGGCATTATGAGTTCAGAGTAATGTCTTTTAGGCTGACCAATTCCCCAGCAGTGTTTATGGATTTGATTAATCGGGTATTCAGTCCATTTCTAGACATGTTTGTGATCGTGTTTATTGATGATATTCTGGTTTATTCACGATCAGCAGAGAAGCATTCAAATCATCTGAGGACAGTACTTGGCACACTCCGGCAAAAAAAATTATTTGCTAAGTTCTCCAAATGTGAATTCTGGTTAACTTCAGTGGCATTCTTGGGGCATATCGTCGGAGCTGATGGTATTCGGGTTGATACACAGAAGATCGAAGCTGTAAAGAATTGGCCTAGGACTACGACGCCGACTGAGGTATATAGTTTTTTGGGGCTAGCAGGATATTATAGGAGATTTGTGGAGAATTTTGCATCTATTGCAGCACCATTAACGAAGCTAACTCAGAAGGCAGCAAAATTTCAGTGGACTGATGCTTGTGAACGCAGTTTCCAATTGCTGGAGGAAAAATTGATTACAGCTTCGGTTCTAACTCTTCCCGAGGGGCCAGACGGGTATGTTATTTATTGTGATCCTTCCGGTATTGGGATAGGTTGTGTATTAATGCAGCATGGTCGAGTTATAGCCTATGCCTCCCGGTAGCTCAGGCCGCACGAGAGAAATTATCCTACTCATGATCTGGAACTAGCCGCGGTAATTCATGCTTTGAAGATATGGCGGCATTACTTATATGGGATTCATGTTGATATATATACGGATCACAAAAACCTTCAGTATATGTTTAAGCAAAAGGAACTGAATTTGCGGCAAAGGAGATGGCTCGAATTATTGAATGATTATGACGTTGACATTTTATATCATCCTGGGAAAGCCAATATTGTAGCAGATGCACTTAGCTGCAAGTCTATGGGCAGTTTGATCGACGTACAGCCAGAAAGGAAAGAATTAGTTCATGAAATTCATCAACTAGCCAGTCTTGGAGTCTGTTTGGCCGATTCTGGAAATATTGGGGTTTCTGTTCGAGAAGTTGCTGAATCGTCTATTACGGAAGAAGTAAAATGACGCCAATACGAGGATCCTATTCTGGTACAGTACAGAGATGCGGCCCTTGATAAGGAGAAGACCCAGTTCGAGATCTCACCTGACGGAGCATTATTATATAGAGGCAGGTTATGTGTACCTGACGTTGCAGGGCTGCGGCGACAGATTATGGGAGGGGCACATTATGCTCGGTATTCTGTTCATCCAGGATCCACAAAAATGTATCATGACCTAAGATGATTATATTGGTGGGATGGTATGAAAAGACACATTGCAGAGTTCGTTGCTCAGTACCCAAATTGCCAACAGGTTAAGATCGAGCATCAAAAGCCTGGTGGATTGTTACAGGAAATGGAAATTCCAGCTTGGAAATGGGAAATAATTAATATGGATTTCATTACAAGTTTACCGCGCACTCCACGAAGGTATGATTCTATATGGGTTATTTGTTATAGGCTGAAAAAATCAGCCCATTTTCTTCCGGTCAGAACCACCTATTCGGCTGAGGATTATGCTCGGTTGTATATTAAAGAGATAGTAAGGCTTCACGGAGTTCCTATATCTATTATATCCGACAGAGGTGCTCAGTTTACAGCTAATTTCCGGAGGTCATTTCAGGAAGGATTGGGGACTCAGGTGAGTCTTAGCACCGCATTCCATCCTCAGTCTGACGGACAGGCCGAGCGTACTATTCAGACGCTGGAAGATATGCTATTATATCCGACAGAGGTGCTCAGTTGTACTTCAAACGTTCGTAACTTTCTCATACTAGGTCGAATCGACCCGAAACTTGTTTCTGAGCCTTCAGGGGTCGGTAAGTATGTATATCCATTGAGTCTTGATTTATGTGCATGTGGTTTCTCACTACTCTACTCGTGCATACTACTATGACATCGTTCGCCGGGTCCCGGGCCGGTTTTGTCGTCGTGCGCACTATGTTATATTCGGCAGTATGATGTGTTACGGTTCGCCGAGCCACTTATTAAAGGGCCGGGTACCGCCTATATATGGTGTTATGATGTGTTATGGCGTATGATGTGTTATGATGTTACGATATGTGTCGGGGTTGTACGGAGATTTGAAACCTTCTGGAGTATGATGTGTTGTGGCGCCAGCGTCGGAGTGGCGACCACGTTCCTGAGCCATATGCATGATTTTTTTTTATTTGCATTATCTATGTTTTCAGAACAAGCTTTGATATACTGATTCTGTAATCATTTTCCATACTCCTTATTTCAGTTGTGATTTGGATTACTGTATTTCATGCTTTACATACTCAGTACATATTTCGTACTGACCCCCTTTCTTCGGGGGCTGCGTTTCATGCCCGCAGGTGCAGACGTTCGTTCTGGTGACCCGCCAGTGTAGGATACCTATTCTGCTACCTTGGAGCCCTCCCTTTGATCCGGAGCCCATATTTTTTGTACATATCTTTGTTGTACATGTTTCTATATATATATCACTATTTGGGGTACGGCGGGGCCCTGTCCCGTCATATGTTTCTGTTGTGATTTGTAGAGGCTTGTAGACATATATGTGGGTTATGGGTCATCATTGTGTGGTCATGTCTATCATCCGAAGAAAGCAAAGGCCATCGCTTGGTCCGGTTTCTCCATAGCTGAGTTGATCGTGGCCATTGGTTCGTTTGATCGTGGCCGTTGGTCCGTTTAATCGTGGCCGTTGGTCCGGGTAAGACGTTACACATGCCACGCGTCAAGACCGTTCTGCCACCTTGTACTGTGAATCGTACAGGTGTCAGACCGTACGACCAACCTTATCCATTTTAGGGTTTTTCTTTATTCAAAAGGGCTTTGTGTTGTATGAAGCCCAAAAGGCAAAACTATAAATTGGGACCATTACCCTACTTTTAAGGGTTGGCTCCTTGAGTTCTAGAACATTTGTAATAGAAAAAATATATAAATCTCTCCCTCTCAGTATCAGATTTTGGCTCGGATTTATTGTGTTCATCTTTAGATTTGTTCAATCAAACAATATTCAATACATTGACATATACGTTTAGTGTAGACCATCAATTATTATTTGGATTATTCATAGTTGATTCTATTCCATTTTCTCTCAATCAAGAATAGATTAAAGTTCAACCACATATCCTATACCTAACTCATAAATTTAATTGATTATCCAAATTTGGGGTAAACAGTTTGGCGCCCACCGTGGGGCTAGGATAATGGTGGTTTTTGATCTAGATCTCTATCTTAACCGTCAGAATCAAAAATATCTTTTGTTCGTCTCTGTAAAAACGGATCAAATGGCTAACAGTGGACAATCTGATCACGTCAACAACAACGAGATTGTGGCCGAAAATGAAGATAGCGGGCCACGAAGATTACCAGCAAACCCCGCTGACCTGAACCCCGTTAATTCAAGGGAGGGCCTCAACCGGAAAAACACAGTGAACCAGGAGAATGCCGCCCAGCCGGCCACCGATCCTGTAAATACTCACAATTCAATTACTTTGTCCCGGACACAGGGCCGGAAAGAACCGGATACCCCGGATGACAATATTGACTTACGTTTAATTTTTGAAATGTTGCAGGAACAGAGAGCAACGATTGCCGAACAAGGAATTGCAATAGCCCAGTTGCAAAATAGAAGAGATAAAACAACCCCGGAGAAGGCGAAGGGTGTTGCTGAACCCAGAAGGGATGAGGCACGGATGGTCGAGAGCAATGGGTCCGGAGCTGGGTCATCCACCGAGGTACTGAGAATGCTTGAAACATTGGCGAAGCGGGTAGACTCGACCGAAAAGAGGGTGCAAACATTAACTCTCGGGTAGATCAAATACCAGGGGCTCCGCCTATTCTGAAAGGACCGGATTCGAAGAGGTATATTCAGAGGCCTTTTCCTCCGAGCGCAGCTCCGAAATTGATCCCGAAGAGGTTCAAAATGTCGGATATCCAGAAATATGATGGCACAACGAACCCTCAGGAACACGTGACTTCATACACCTGTGCTATAAAAGGCAATGATGTGGAAGAGGATGAAATTGAGTCCGTGTTGCTAAAAAAGTTTGGGGAAACACTGTCAAAGGGAGCGTTGACTTGGTACGACCATCTGCCCGAGCATTCGATCACTTCTTTCGAAATGCTCGTTGATGCTTTCATAAAAGCTCACGCGGGTGCCAAAACGGTGCAGGCTCGTAAGGCAGATATTTTCCATATAGCCCAAAGAGACGATGAGTTACTACGTGAATTTGTCAACCGATTCCAAAGGGAACGAATGGAGCTCCCTCCAGTTCCGGAGGAATGGGCTGCACAGGCTTTCACAAAGGGGCTCAATCCTCGGAGCTCGATGGCTTCATTCAAATTAAAGGAAAACTTGCTGGAATACGAGGCTGTGACCTGGGCGGATGTCCATAACCGATACGAGGGAAAGATTCGGGTGGAGGATGACCAACTCGAGCTGCCCCCGGGGCCCGTAAATATGAACAAAAGTTTGGAGAGACCAAGGAAGAATTATGAACTGGAGGCCAGATCATCGAGGGAAAGGTATCGCCATATTCTCATTCGGAAAAACCAAGCTTCAGGTCGAAAAAATCAAGGGTTGGTTCGAGTCATTTCTCCGGTCGGGGTGATAAAAGGTTTGAGCGTCCGTCGAACAGTCGAGGCCTCTCATTCAGGATCGATGCCAGAAGCTCTGCCGGCAACAAAGACTTGCCAAGGATATCAGAGCACAACTTCAGCGTCAACACTTCAGACCTCGTCTCGGCTATTGGCCGTATCCCGGATGTAAGATGGCCGAGACATTTAAGGTCGGACCCGGGCCAACGAGACCCGAACATGATGTGTGAATATCATGCAACCCATGGACACAAAACTGAGGATTGTCGCCAGCTAAGAGATGAGGTAGATCGGTTACTGAAGAATGGCCATCTCCGAGAATTACTGAGTGAATGAGCCAAAGGTCACTACAAGGAAAGGGAGACTCATAAAAGGGCCGAGCCAGTAGAGCTTTAGCATATAATCAACATGATAACCGGGGGCACCGATACCCCACAAGGGCCAGTGATGAAACGAACCAAGGTTTCTGTTGTGCGTGAAAAGCGCGGTCGGGATTATATACCCGAGGGTTCCATCTCTTTCAGCAACGAGGATGTAGAAGCCATCATTCAACCGCACAGTGATGCATTGGTAATCTCTATTCTTATTTTTAAAACTCAAATTAAGCATATTTTGATTGACCCAGGTATCTCGGCCAACATCATACGGTGGAGAGTGGTCGAAGAATTAAGGCTACTCGATCAGATTGTACCGGTAACCCGGGTACTCAGCGGGTTCAACAAGGCGAGCGAAACCACAAAAGGGGAGATTTCATTATTGATAAACATCGATGGCACTATACGGTGTTCTATGTAATCGAAGGATATATGAAGTATAATGCCTTACTGGGTAGACCCTGGATACATAGCATGAGGGCCGTGTCGTCGACATTGCATTAGCTACTAAAATCCCCGACCCCGGAGGGGATAAAAACCATCCGAGGTGAACAACCCGCTATCCTGGCCATCGGTAAACCAGGAGTTTCCCAATTATCCATACCCCTCGGACTCGGAGGAAAGAGGTGATGAAGGCCAAACGAGTAGATGGTGGGTAGACAATGATGAAGAGCACACTTCACCTTATAGATCACCAGATCAGACTAAAGACCGATCGACTATTGGTATATGAGACTTTACTGGAATTTCCTATATATGTGCATTTTCTGTAGATTATTACCAAATAACGGCGAACGGAAATCAAAAAGGGGCTGACAACCAAGTATTTATAAGTAACGACGACCAAGGTGTTTTCGTCACCATGGAAAATTTTGAAATCTAGGATGGAAAGTAATTATACATATAGGTGAAAGTTGGATATTGAGGATTGAAAAGGCCAAGGTAGTAATTGTGTAGTCGGAAGAATAAAAGATCCTTTCTAATTCGGAGGACGATGCGTTACGAGAATGTTTTGGAATCTGTTAAGACCTCAACTTGCTCGAGATTAGGCGATAAAGGTCATGCAGTAAGGTGGGTACAATTATATCAGCACTAACACACCAGATTTTATCAGAGTTTAAAGGTTAAGCGTGCTGGGGTAAGAGAAATACTAGGATGGGTGACCTCCTGAGAAGGGTACTAAAAGTTCTATAATTTCAGACATAATAGACAAATGAGAAGCTAGAGTAGCCTAAGGGAAAATGGAGTATGCGGAGTGGTTGGAAACTCTAAAAGATCGTGAAGAATTAGGTGGACTAAATCGGCAAAGAGAAGGAAGGTACATCACAGTTTTAGGATTAGGATAAGTTTGAAAAGTATTCGGATGTACTTGTGAGTAAGGCGTTAGAAAATATATGCGTATGCATATGATATCTCATATGTGGTTGTACCAACGGGTATATGTATCCAGCAACCGACGTTACAGTATATGGAAGTCATTAATCGAATAAGGTAACAAAGTTCAAGTGGCAAAAATGGTACGAATGTTACAAGGTAAATTAATGTTATTCTTACTGCAGGTTAGAGTTGAAAGGTCCTAATGCAATAACATCGGGGAAAGGAAGAAAGTGAGTATATATAGGAAGAGAAGAGATTAGAATGTCTTGAGAAAAGAAGAGAGAAGTGAGAAATGAGGGTGAGTGAAGCTTCAAAGAGAGATGACGGGCAAAGCAAGGGACTATTTGGATAAAATTTTGGGAGTAAGTGTGTGAAAGGAATAGGGTATGATAGCACGGATAGAAAATGAACGTACAAAATTTGGAGAACAAATATTGGTAAGTAGGACTGAAGGGAAGTAACCATGAAGAGGAAGGGGAAGTGAGGAAGAATAAGCAGGTCCGGTAACAATGTTAGGGGATTCCCAGTTCTTGAGAAGCAATCGAGGAACTGAAGGCAAGGCCAAGCAGACATAATCACCTTGGAAAGGGAAGAAGCCCTCCTAAAAGATGATTTGGAAATAAAATGGATCTGCAACTCTAAAAGTGAATTCTATGAACTTTAGGGTCAATGTTATAATATGAGGAAAGGAGAAGAGCATTTAGGAGTAAAGTAACTGGAAATATTTAACCCCGGGGGTACACAAGATGCTTTAACTATTTAGCTATAAGAAACTGATCAATCACCGAGATAAGAACGAGGATGATGGGATGACACAAATGATTAGAAAATTAATGGCACAGGACAAGAATTCCGGTAAAGGCCGACAGATTCGGTCATAGAGGGAGTAGAATGAAATGTAAGGAACATGTATGGAAGACAACTCGGCCGTAGCGTCAGAAAGACGGATAAAGGCTCGATGAATGAAGCATGGAGAGAGTGTAAACTGTAAGAATTCCGTGCTAAGAGCAAGAAGTAGTAGCACACTAGGAAAACTTGATGTACGGCTGCAACACGAACACTTAGTTAGGAAGAATTGCAAGTAAATGAGCTAAATGGGTGGAAGGACTAATAGTGGATGGAAGGGCATGGAATGGTGACGGAATGGTACGGTATAGACCTAGATGGAAGGAGAACTTAGGGCAAAAAGACATTTTCAGTGTTAAAAGGTATTCACACTCGTAACGAAACACTCCAAAGTTTTCTAACCCAAGAGTAAAGGATGACTAATGGAAATAGGCATTGTACAAGTAAAAGAAACTATGAGGACTAAAGGAAGGAGAAGGTGTCAATGAAATGGTTAAAGGGAATTATGTGGCCGCCGACAACAAGGAGAAGTTTAGTGAATCAGTAGGCTTCCCAAGGGAAAAACAAATTGAAATTATAAGATAATAGTTATGTGAAAGATGCAAAGATGTGATCCTGAAGAAAATCGATTTTTTTTTGTTATATATCTATATGTGTGTGCACAAGTTGTAGTATCATAAAGGAAGATGAAGACTCGACGAAAGAAGAAAGGAAAGGGTGTGCTTTGTGTGGATTTCATGTTAAGAACAAGAGCTGACAGAACACTAGAAGGACTATGATGCATAGCTGCGATGCAAACGAGTAGTTAAGGAGAATTACGGGACAAATGAGCTAAGATAATGAAAGGACGAGTCGTGGGAGTGGATGGTGTTGAATATCAACTTTCAATGGTATAGTATAGACATAAATAGGAATTCAGAACCTATAGCAAGAAGAATTTTAAGGATATTAAGAAGATAGTCGTGGAGAAAGACTAGGGCTAAAAGAGCGTGGTATAGTTGGACACTCCATAAGGGGCTTAATGAATTCCGATGTCCCATTAATTCATTAACCTAGGGGACTACTAGTCATGAGAGGTAGAAGTGAAAAGATAATAAAGAAGGCGTTAGGATTGTATCCGATATTTATAAGCATTTTGATTTGATACAAGAACTCAACTAGCAAAAAGGAAAACAAGTTAAATCATGCAATGAAAAGAACTCCGGCATTATATGGAATAGAGGAGTTGAAGGATCACTAAGGTCGGTCAGATGACTATCAAAGACCGTTAACACTCAAAGGTTGCAGTATATGAAAACATCCTTTAAAAGAAGGGAAGAACAAATTCAGTTCTAAGATGAGCTACAATATTCCGAAGCTCAAGAAAAGGAAAATCTTAGCACTAGAAGAGATGAAAGTTTTAGCAAGAGGAATAAGTATAGGGAGTTCAATGATCTCCAAAGGAAAGGGAGATAGTGTACCTATGAATAGCAAGACAGCTGTCACGACCCAACCCCGTAGGCTGTGACTAGTGCCCGAATTGGACACTCATGTCACTTGTTAACTATAATCATTTATAACTAGTATGTCATGAACTTATTTGTATAAAAAGGTATGGTGTTGTTTTAAAGCTGTCAAAATATTATTTTTTGTATGTCGTAGGCACCTGTCTCCTGAATAATTAAAATTTTTAAACAACAACATATATATATATATTCCTACGCAAGCCGACAAGGCTGCCACGATATGCAACATACCAAACATACATATATATGCAAGCCGACAAGGCTGCCATTACGAATGGGTACGCCCCAAACATATGTCATAATCATAAAACGCGTCAACAACCATAAACAGACCCACACAAATGTCCACAGACCTCTAAGAGTAATGACCGTATCATATGGCGGGACAGGGCCCCGCCGTACCCAAATAAACTCATATGAATTCAACATAAGGGAGTTATACCACAAGCTAGGCTCCGGAACAAAGGAGCAGTCAAAATAGCTGAATAAGTGTCCTAAGCTGGCGGATCTCCGAAATGAACGTCTGTACCTGCGGGCATGAACGCAGCCCCCCCAAAGAAAGGGGGTCAGTACGGAATATGTACTGAGCATGTAAAGCATGAAACATAGTGATAGACTCATACTGAGATAAGATGTATAGGACTCAATGCAACTAACAGAATTTCATAAAGACTTGCCTTTGAACATATTTCAGCTGTATCATTCTCATATCAATGTCAATATAGTGTTTTGTAATCAAAGCTGCATAATCATTCTGTATATAACATGTATACGTGTCCCGGCCCTCTAGTGAGGGGCTCGGTAATTAAAATCATAGTATCATAAACATGCACATAGACGTGTCCCGGCCCTTTCGTAAGGGACTCGATAATAAGGAATATATATGCCCTCCTGGCCACCATCTCCATATCATCATATCATCACATCGTCATATCATCATATATATATAACGTGTCCCGGCCCTCTAGTGAGGGACTCGGTGAATATAGTCATAGCATCATAAACATAAACATATACGTGTCCCGGCCCTTTAATGAGGGACTCGGTAATAATATAGTAGATGTGCGCACGAGAACGTGTCCTGGCCCGGGACTCAGTGAAGGATATAGCGATAAGCACGAGCAGAATAATAAGCAACCACATATATGAAATGCATCTTTTGAGACTCAATAGATAAGCAACTAACCAGCTCTAAAGTATTGGGATAATAATCATATTCAATTCTTTTCAACTCTCATTATAAGCCATAGCAAGGAACGTTTCAGCTTTCATGTACATGTATCAATTTTCATGATGTAGCTTTTGAAAATCAAGTATACTTCTATTCATGCCATTCTTTTAAGAGTAGGAACTTCTATACATCATTCATTAGTCAATCATGTAGTAGGCTCGTGACAATAGCATTAAGGAAATATAGAATCATAAGTCATGCATGGAACTAGAGAATAGAATTTACCCCAAGGTTCATATCATTTCATACTTACGTCTAGGACATGCCAAGAAAAGAAGGAATAAGCTTTACATACCTTTAGCGTTTAGTCGTATTATAACTTGTACTTGCTGCCCAAAAACACTTATCCTATATCAAGACATCAAGAGATACAATTAGTCTACGAGGGAATTCAATACGTACTTTAACGTCAACAATCCCTTTCAAACATTTAGACGACGTTTCGTTCGCATTCAAATCAACTACATACAACCACCCCAACATCAATAATCATATGTTCAATACCAATCCGGACAGCCCACATAACATTCCAAATAGCCCACATTCACAACATTCCATAACGATTCACATACGGCTACTACATTCTCAAGTTACTCCTAATAATCCGTAGCCTTAACGTTTTCGTGTAACAACTTTACAACAACCCAAACAACGTAAATACAATATATATTCTTAACTATCATTAGTATTTCCAATTTAAAGAATACAACATGTCCAAAACAGTTCCTAACCACAACACGCCCAAAACAGTCCCTAACCAATCAACACGCCCAAAACAGTCCCTAACCAACAACATAAAGGTGCCCGGAATTCATGCAAACGTTTACGAACATACCAAGCAAACCACATATGATTCTTACACATTATTTCATGTCTTCATTTCATATAATTTCAGTAAAATACGACCAGCAGTCACAAGATAAATATATCACCAAATTCGTACGCAAATAGCTACATTGTCGACACTAAAACCTTACAACGACAACAACATGTTTAATGACATTACTTTCATGATCCTTGGAACTGTTTTAGCATCATTTACATTCTTATAACAGCCCACAATTCATTCCAATTTCGACCTGAATCATTGCACTTCACTTTCACTAAACGTTCACAACAAGAATCAACACTCAACACATACAAATTCACCTCTAGCACTAAAACAGTCCACTGTTTTGGACTGCTTATATGCTTCAACATAATTCATTTATTTAACACCTTAATTCACATATTCAACATGCACACAATACACCACAATGTCCATAACAACAACAATCAAAATCTGACACAAAACAGTCCACAAATTCCTCTAAAACAGCCCCCTCACACGGCTTCAACACAACTACAACAACTTCATGATTTTCATTCATTTATCCATACTACAACACATTCAATCCATTTCCAATACATGTACAAGAATATTAAGCATCATTTCACCTAAGTTTATAGCACACAGCCCACTTCAACTTCAACAACAACAGTCCCTAACTTACGATAACATCTAAGTCCATATATCGCTTGTATATCAACGTTTCCTCCATGTATACACCATATTAAACCTTTAATCCAAATTAATAACATGAGTAGGAGGTTGAAATTACCTTTAACAATCAGAATCTTCAAGAATCTTGTTCCTCTTTCCATCTTCTTGCTTACAACACAAGGAAAACTTAGGCTACAACTTCTCTTTAACTAATATCATGTCAAGGGTCTAGGATTTAGCTTATATGATGGCTCAATTAGAAAGGGGGTTTGGGAGAGAAAATAAGGGTTCTTGGATCTGTTTAAGTCGTGTGAAGTGATATAGGGAAAAGTGGTGGCTTATATATTAAGTTTAATGGGCCTCACGGGCCGAAATATGAGTGTTTGGGTCGGGTCCAAACTTGCTGCCCTGGCAGGCCATATTGAATCGTCCATATCTCCTTATCCCGATATCATTTTGATGATCGGTTTGTTGCGTTGGAAACTAGACCCGATGAACTTAATTTTAGGCTTTTGAAACACCTTAAAACTCCTCATATGCTAGGAGATATGCCTCCTACAATATAGGCTAAAATCGGGTCCGAAATGTTTACTGAAGTTGTTCCGATTCATTTCGTTTAACTTCTAATCCTCTTCCAACCTCATGTAACCTCTTATACATACATATACACACTCATATACATACTCATAACATGATTTCAAATCCTTTAGGTTACCATGTCACCTCGGGATACTTAAGGCAACCATATATATAACGATATTCTTACTAACTCGACTAACTTTCCTTGAACCTTCATAACTCATTTTTTTCTTGTTTTACTTCAAGTAGCACGGATTATTATGGAGTGTAACATACTTACCCCCTTAGGAACATTCGTCCTCGAATGTTAAATTAGTGTTGTATAAGCATACTTAACCTGTTACCCTTCCTAGTCAATCTTATCCTTCACCACCTCACAGCCTGTCTTACCAATACATTCGCATCCGTCACAATTCGTTTTTCTCTGTACTCTCATCTTAATCATACTACTACTTCTTTTACTATAAACTCGTCATAATTTATCCCTGCTTATCAATTCAGTTGGTACCTTACTATAACACTTTATCAAGATTATTCAGCCTTTTCTAAATCATCTCTTAGTATCATAAACCCTTTCCAAATTCTTCTTTTTACCATATCGATATCGACTTCCTAATTACTATTACCATCGATTCGGTAGGCGACTTATTTCTCGAGGTCATCCATATTGGAAACTTAGTCAAATCCTATCCTTACTATTGACACAACCTTTCAAAACATATTACAAACCTATACCTCATTCTCTTTTTCTATTTCTCGGAAAATTTGGGCAGAGTTTTCTTTGTACTTCTTACTATCCCAAAGCCTACACGCAGGAAATACCAACAATGCCTCACAGGGCCAACATTTATACGTATATATCATATCGTATCATAGCCACACAGAGCTCCCAATATCAACAACAATATAAAAATGATGAACATAACTCGTATGCCCTACTCAAACTGCACCTGTTATACTTTCTCTTTCAATTTTCAACTTTACATTTCAATCGCACTTCCATACCTTACTCGACATATACCTTTCGTACCTTTGCTTACCTGCGTACTTTGGAACTTCCAATATCATCAAACACTTTCTTCTGTCGATGCCGTTCTTCAGCTGAAATCAAATGTTAGTATAAAGAATTTCATTTCCTATGACTGGGCTCTATCGCACGATTTGTGATATGAAAGAAAGGTAACATCCTAAATGCCCTGTAGCGTCCAGTTTATAGATGTGGTGCACAACACACCGATAAACAAGATTCTACTAGACACGGTCTGTAGACACTCCAAGGACGAACTGCTCTGATACCACTTCTGTCACGACCCAACCCCGTAGGCCGTGACTAGTGCCCGAATTGGACACTCATGTCACTTGTTAACTATAATCATTTATAACTAGTATGTCATGAACTTATTTGTATAAAAAGGTATGGTGTTGTTTTAAAGCTGTCAAAATATTTTTTTTTGTATGTCGTAGGCACCTGTCTCCTGAATAATTAAAATTTTTAAACAACAACATATATATATATTCCTACGCAAGCCGACAAGGCTGCCACGATATGCAACATACCAAACATACATATATATGCAAACCGACAAGGCTGCCATTACGAATGGGTACGCCCCAAACATATGTCATAATCATAAAACGCGTCAACAACCATAAACAGACCCACACAAATGTCCACAGACCTCTAAGAGTAATGACCGTATCATATGGCGGGACAGGGCCCCGCCGTACCCAAATAAACTCATATGAATTCAACATAAGGGAGTTATACCACAAGCTAGGCTCCGGAACAAAGGAGCAGTCAAAATAGCTGAATAAGTGTCCTAAGCTGGCGGATCTCCGAAATGAACGTCTGTACCTGCGGGCATGAACGCAGCCCCCCCAAAGAAAGGGGGTCAGTACGGAATATGTACTGAGCATGTAAAGCATGAAACATAGTGATAGACTCATACTGAGATAAGATGTATAGGACTCAATGCAACTAACAGAATTTCATAAAGACTTGCCTTTGAACATATTTCAGCTGTATCATTCTCATATCAATGTCAATATAGTGTTTTGTAATCAAAGCTGCATAATCATTCTGTATATAACATGTATACGTGTCCCGGCCCTCTAGTGAGGGGCTC
Source organism: Lycium barbarum (assembly GCF_019175385.1). NCBI lineage: Eukaryota > Viridiplantae > Streptophyta > Magnoliopsida > Solanales > Solanaceae > Lycium > Lycium barbarum. The sequence goes on along the minus strand of NC_083342.1, from coordinate 75,135,182 downwards.
GGTAATTAAAATCATAGTATCATAAACATGCACATAGACGTGTCCCGGCCCTTTCGTAAGGGACTCGATAATAAGGAATATATATGCCCTCCTGGCCACCATCTCCATATCATCATATCATCACATCGTCATATCATCATATATATATAACGTGTCCCGGCCCTCTAGTGAGGGACTCGGTGAATATAGTCATAGCATCATAAACATAAACATATACGTGTCCCGGCCCTTTAATGAGGGACTCGGTAATAATATAGTAGATGTGCGCACGAGAACGTGTCCTGGCCCGGGACTCAGTGAAGGATATAGCGATAAGCACGAGCAGAATAATAAGCAACCACATATATGAAATGCATCTTTTGAGACTCAATAGATAAGCAACTAACCAGCTCTAAAGTATTGGGATAATAATCATATTCAATTCTTTTCAACTCTCATTATAAGCCATAGCAAGGAACGTTTCAGCTTTCATGTACATGTATCAATTTTCATGATGTAGCTTTTGAAAATCAAGTATACTTCTATTCATGCCATTCTTTTAAGAGTAGGAACTTCTATACATCATTCATTAGTCAATCATGTAGTAGGCTCGTGACAATAGCATTAAGGAAATATAGAATCATAAGTCATGCATGGAACTAGAGAATAGAATTTACCCCAAGGTTCATATCATTTCATACTTACGTCTAGGACATGCCAAGAAAAGAAGGAATAAGCTTTACATACCTTTAGCGTTTAGTCGTATTATAACTTGTACTTGCTGCCCAAAAACACTTATCCTATATCAAGACATCAAGAGATACAATTAGTCTACGAGGGAATTCAATACGTACTTTAACGTCAACAATCCCTTTCAAACATTTAGACGACGTTTCGTTCGCATTCAAATCAACTACATACAACCACCCCAACATCAATAATCATATGTTCAATACCAATCCGGACAGCCCACATAACATTCCAAATAGCCCACATTCACAACATTCCATAACGATTCACATACGGCTACTACATTCTCAAGTTACTCCTAATAATCCGTAGCCTTAACGTTTTCGTGTAACAACTTTACAACAACCCAAACAACGTAAATACAATATATATTCTTAACTATCATTAGTATTTCCAATTTAAAGAATACAACATGTCCAAAACAGTTCCTAACCACAACACGCCCAAAACAGTCCCTAACCAATCAACACGCCCAAAACAGTCCCTAACCAACAACATAAAGGTGCCCGGAATTCTTGCAAACGTTTACGAACATACCAAGCAAACCACATATGATTCTTACACATTATTTCATGTCTTCATTTCATATAATTTCAGTAAAATACGACCAGCATTCACAAGATAAATATATCACCAAATTCGTACGCAAATAGCTACATTGTCGACACTAAAACCTTACAACGACAACAACATGTTTAATGACATTACTTTCATGATTCTTGGAACTGTTTTAGCATCATTTACATTCTTATAACAGCCCACAATTCATTCCAATTACGACCGGAATCATTGCACTTCACTTTCACTAAACGTTCACAACAAGAATCAACACTCAACACATACAAATTCACCTCTAGCACTAAAACAGTCCACTGTTTTGGACTGCTTATATGCTTCAACATAATTCATTTATTTAACACCTTAATTCACATATTCAACATGCACACAATACACCACAATTTCCATAACAACAACAATCAAAATCTGACACAAAACAGTCCACAAATTCCTCTAAAACAGCCCCCTCACACGGCTTCAACACAACTACAACAACTTCATGATTTTCATTCATTTATCCATACTACAACACATTCAATCCATTTCCAATACATGTACAAGAATATTAAGCATCATTTCACCTAAGTTTATAGCACACAACCCACTTCAACTTCAACAACAACAGTCCCTAACTTACGAAAACATCTAAGTCCATATATCGCTTGTATATCAACGTTTCCTCCATCTATACACCATATTAAACCTTTAATCCAAATTAATAACATGAGTAGGAGGTTGAAATTACCTTTAACAATCAGAATCTTCAAGAATCTTGTTCCTCTTTCCAGCTTCTTGCTTACAACACAAGGAAAACTTAGGCTACAACTTCTCTTTAACTAATATCATGTCAAGGGTCTAGGATTTAGCTTATATGATGGCTCAATTAGAAAGGGGGTTTGGGAGAGAAAATAAGGGTTCTTGGATCTGTTTAAGTCGTGTGAAGTGATATAGGGAAAAGTGGTGGCTTATATATTAAGTTTAATGGGCCTCACGGGCCGAAATATGAATGTTTGGGTCGGGTCCAAACTTGCTGCCCTGCCAGCCCATATTGAATCATCCATATCTGCTTATCCCGATATCATTTTGATGAGCGGTTTGTTGCGTTGGAAACTAGACTCGATGAAATTAATTTTAGGCTTTTGAAACACCTTAAAACTCCTCATATGCTAGGAGATATGCCTCCTACAATATAGGCTAAAATCGGGTCTGAAATGTTTACTGAAGTTGTTCTGATTCATTTCGTTTAACTTCTAATCCTCTTCCAACCTCATGTAACCTCTTATACATACATATACACACTCATATACATACTCATAACATGATTTCAAATCCTTTAGGTTACCATGTCACCTCGGGATACTTAAGGCAACCATATATATAACGATATTCTTACTAACTCGACTAACTTTCCTTGAACCTTCATAACTCATTTTTTTCTTGTTTTACTTCAAGTAGCACGGATTATTATGGAGTGTAACAACAGCAGTGCTACCTAAGATTAGAAAGTACCTCGCAAGTCGTGGAGTCACAAGTCGCTGATCATATCAAATGTGAGAGTATATGATATAGAACCATATAGACAATCGTCTTGATGCAATGGCCGACAAAAATGGTGTAAGGACAACGATAGGGAGTCAAAGAAGAACATCGGCTAATTTAAGTCTCAAATGATCACTGGTACAAGAGAATCAAGGACTTAAGAAGAAAGCATACTCGTATCAAAAGGAAGTTATGATTAAGTAAGATTTTATCTTAGTTCCATGTTTATGAGTTTATATTGCAATTATGCTAAAACTAAGGAGAGGAAATTGTAGGAAAAGTTCAGGTATGAATAGGATGATATTGTAAGGAATTAAAGAGTTCGACTAAGGAATTAAAAAGGAGATGATATAGTAGGTATATAAGGTCGACGAGTACAACAAGGGATAATCTAAAATAGCACCAAGAAGCAAGCAACGATGAGTGTCGTATCTGAACAAGGGAATTTGTCTACTAGTAGAGAAATAAGGAGCAATGCAAAATAGTACAACAATTAAGAGTGCTCATAGACCGGTAGGGAGCCATAGCAATCATGAGTTAAGACCATCTTAATGGGAACAGGTCCCAGGGCAGTAACTAGATATCAGTTGACCACTGAGTACATACATAAGAACATGAGGATATGGAACTAATGAATGAGTTCGATAGAGAATTGGGAGGATATGAAAGAAAACTAATGAGCCCATAGTATAAGAGCATGGAGATCAGGAACTAAAGGAGGACAACCATTTCAAGAAACTAATAAAAGCGTCGTAAGCTTGCAAGCTACAACATTCGAGGACGAAATTTTTTAGGGGGGGGGGGGGGGGGGGAAGGATGTTACTCCCCGTATCTTCGAAGAAGCACTTATCAAATTTGAAACATAAATACGTTGAGTTATGACTAAGTAAAACCACTTTGGAATATAAGGAGCAAGCAGTATTAAGTATATTTAATGGGTGAAGGACGTATATAAGGTATACCGTAAGGTTTTATACGGAAATGAGTGGAAGAAATGGAGTAGTACGACTTTTGAGAAAGGATGGGTAATGTCTTGTGTAAACATTTTGGTCCAACTTGGGGGACGAATATCTCTTAGCATATGAAGTGTTTTAAGGTGTTTCAAAAGCTTAAAATGAAGTTCGTCGAGTCTAGTTTCCAACGCAACAAACCACTCGTCAATAGAACATCTGAGTAAAGATTTATGAACGTTAAAAATTCAGCTGATAGAGTAGAAACGCGTGCTATAGTACTGCTACAGAAAAATGCTGTAGTGACCCGACCCGAATTTGACCCCTATAAAAAGGGTAATAACCCCCTTCTTTTCACCAGATTTCAGCCTAGAAATTTCCAGAAATTATAAGAGAGGGAGTGAGGGAGTCAAAGGAGAGCAATTTTCAAGTAGCGGAGTAGTGATTTAGGTCCAGGTAATGCATGGTTGTGACTCTAGTATTCTTTTGCGGTGGATTTTAGCGTGGATATCGAGGATATTGTTGTCTTAACAAGAAAAAAGGTATAAATCTTTCTCTTTTGGTATTATCTAAGGCTTATTGTCGGAGACAAAGTTGTTAAATAATCGTGTAGTAAGTTGGTTAGCTATGGAAGTTGAAAAAGCAACGTGTGGGCTATTTTCTGATGTATATTGGTGTTGGAAATGATATTACTGATGTTGGTATTGTTGTTGTTGTTGTTGTTATTGGTTGTTGGATTGTGATTTCAGGCCAGGTATATAAACAGGGGAGGTGCTGCCCGAATTTCGGCAGATTTTAAACGGAATTAAATTGAAGGCTTAAAATGAGCGTATGACATTGGGCCTAATAATAGTTTGAATGGTTTATATAAATATTTACGAGCTTGGAAGGATAAACGTTGAATGACTAAGGCGACCGAAAGGTATGTTAAGGCTCGTCCCCTTCTTTCAAAGGCATGATTCCTATGGTATGATTCCATAAATGTTTCCACAGCCTCCTTGATTTCAAAAGCTAGAAGCTTATAACTCTTAAAGCTTCTTATGATGTTAAAAATGAGAATGTTTTTATGAGGATTTCGTTGAGGATGATTTTACGCTTAAAGGTCTCAACTATGATTTCAGCGATGAAGCAAAAATGTTAAGCTATTTCATGATTTTCTCGATTAATTTCATTGTTGTTGATCTCACCTTATAAATTATTCCTTCAAGGTGGGATAGAGAGATAGTTTTTAGTTGAACTCCTACGCATGTCATGAGTATAATATATGTATATAGCTATTTTATGACATTACAGAGTTCTATTATTTCCTTTTGATTATGCACTACACTCATTTTCATTCTTCATGTATATATAAGGCACAGTTGACAGGGGGTGACGCTGTGACCTTTGTTGTATACATATAAGGCACAGTTGACAGGGGGTGACGTTGTGACCTTTGGTGTGTATATATGGCACAGTTGACAGGGGGTGACGTTGTGACCTTTGTTGTGTGTATATGGCACAGTTGACAGGGGGTGACGCTGTGGCCTTTGTTGTGATGTGTATATGTATGGCACAGTTGACAGGGGGTGACACTGTGGCCTTTGTTGTGATGTGTATATGTATGGCACAGTTAACAGGGGGTGATGTTGTGGCCTTTGTTGTGGTATGTATATGTATGGCATAGTTGACAGGGGGTGACGCTGTGGCCTTTGTTGTGATATTTCTATGGATATATGTGTTTCTTTGATATAGCTGTACTGATGCATTTATTTTGCCCATTCATTGACATGTCTCAAATGTTTTCTAAGATTGTATGTACATGTTGATTTCATGCCTTACATACTCAGTACACTATTCGTACTGACCCCCTTTCTTCGGGGGCTGTGTTTCATGCCCACAGGTACAGACGAGTTTGGTGATCCTCCGGTTTAGGACTTCAGCTCAGCTGCTTGGAGGGCTATAGTGTTCCGGAGCTCGAGTCGTTTTGGTACAGATCCTTTGACATAGGCTTTGTTATACTCTTAGAGGTCTGTAGACATATGTGTGTTGCGTATATACGGTTTGATCAGCTATGCAGATGTAGTTCGTTTTGGATATTCCTGTGCATAGTGGCATCCTTATCGGCTTGCATTTTTTGTTATGTCTGCCTAGCTGTGGCTTCTCAAGAGACAAGTTCTTTTTGATGTATGATATGGTGAGTTTACAGCGTGCTTTTATAGATTGCCATATTGTTTCCAGTTTTGGTCTAATCATATCGAGCAGGTTCGTATACGGGTGTCCAGTTCGGGCACTAGTCATGGCCCATCGGTTTGGGTCGTATATATGTGCCGCACGTATAATTTGTGCCTCACACAAATTGGCCCGAATGTTTGGAGGATCGTAACTTGCCTCCGCTTTTTGAAAAACAACGCCGACGTCAAATTCACTTTGCATCATTTGATCTGGTTGTACTGCCTGCGTGTCTTTTGTGGTGGGGTTGCAAAGCTTTCAAAATGAGGGAAACACCCAATCCTCTCTTGCATCGATGAGAATAGAGATCGAGGCTGGGTGGAACGTTTTTTCCGGGTCAAAACTGTGGAGATAATTTCGGAGGGATCCATGCCATTCCTCGAACGGTGGAATGATAAACGTAAGCATCATAAAAATTTACTCTCTGTGTGCTTTTAACTGTTCATATAATCTTCTTTTATTTCAACGGTTGCATGGATCCCGGATGAGAAATTTCCACGACTGGGTGGAGGGCATTATATGCCAATGCTCGTATCAACTATGCTTGTGGAAAGAGCTACCCGATAAAAAGTGGGTAGCAAAAAATCACAGTAACTGGATCTCTCTCTCTCTCTCTCCTTTTTTTGCTGTTATCTCCTTTGTTCGTCCTTTTTTTTTCTAACTGGCCTCTCTCAGGTTTGCCGAAGGGTTCCGTAATCCCGAGGCCCGAACCAACCGAAGCTCCTCCAGCACCAAGTTCGGAGTTTGATCCATCGAACTTAGTGTGTCTCATTGCCGAGGCAGAGAAGAAAAAGAGGGCCAAATCCTCCAGGCCCCTGAAGTCATCTTCGGTTGGTCACAAAAGAAGGAAAAGATCCAAGAGCGCTGGTGGCACTTCAAGAGTTCGGGGTTTAAGGGACTACCCAGACGATGATATTATGGTGGCTATAGTCAGCACCGGCTTCGCCACAACTACTGCCGCCGAGTCGGAACCTACTCCGGTAGATGTTTTGGAGGAAAACGTTGTCGCTGGTTCGACCAATCCTTCTGCCGGGGGTGCGGCTAAAAATCTCTCATTGCCCTTCGCCGATGCTGTTCAATCACCGACCCTATTAAAGGTCGTCCTGCCCGAGGTGAAGACTGTCGTAGTGGAGAATGACATGCCTTCGGATGTAGAGCCTACAGCCAAGAGGGCCAGGCAGGACGAAACAACTCCCTTTTTACCTCATGCCCCTACCTTTGGGCAGGAAGGTTTTGACCACATGTTACTTGATGGGGGTGCTACCACGTTCGAAGTGATGGTGGATGCCTCTAGGTTAGCCACCTCACTATACCACAAATTTCGAGAGAGTCTTTTCAGTCCCGGAGGGTGTCTGAAACAGGCTCGTGGACAGGTATCTCTGGCCCCTTTTGTTGGAAGCTGACAAGGAGAAAATGGGATGAGTCTCCTGGAAGTGTCTCCTCAACGAGAGCATGCATGTTGCCAACCGGGTAAACATTCCATCCTTCCAAAAAGGTTCATTTGTTTTGTTTAACTCTTATTTCTTGATGATTTTTCACTCCTCCTTTGCAGTATATCATGCTCGAGAACGAGGGTTTCGTTCGAGCCATGCGGGAGATGAACGATCTGCTGGGCCAATTGGCCACCTAAGGTCGAGAAACTGAGAAGCTCAAACTTCTCCTGCCCCATAAAGAAGACTAGCTGCGTCAGGTCAGTGACCCTTCAGCCCTCAAAGCCGAGTTTCTTAAAGCTAAAAAGGAAAGCCTCCAAGGTAAGAACGATCTCGATGGCATGATCGAGAAAAATAAGATCCTTGAAGCGGACTTAAAGAGGCTCGTTGAGGGTGCCTCCGCCTCCGCCAAGCAGTTCGAGGAACGCGGGGCAACCACCGCCCAACTAAGGCAAGAAGTGGACTCCCTCAAAGTAGAGGTTGTCACCCTCGGGGTCAAGTTTTCCCGGATTGAGGCTGAGAGGGCCTCCGAGAAACAAGTCATGAGGGTTGCCCAAGAAAAGGGAGACAAACGGGCCAAAGCCATCGAAAATGTCACGACCCCACTAGAAGTCGTGACGGGTACCCGATACTACTATACCGAGCACCTCTTATCTCGCGTTCTACTCTTACTACTGAGTGGGCCATATGGACGATACCGTCATTGCTTTACCCAACACCGTCATCAATAGCATACTCGTAAACAAGTGTCAATAAGCTTTACTAACATATTATACAGCGACAGGGATGAACAAGATTATGAAACATCTGACTGTACACATCTGTCTACGAGCCTCTAGACAAGATACATATATTCACAAGGAGGGCCAGGTTCTGCCGTGCCCAAATATGTACACAAAAGTAGTACCGATAAACTGAAGCTCCGGAACAACTGGAGAGCTCTCAATGCACCGCTGGTGGAGCTCCTAGGGATCGGACGCATCTACCTGCGGGCATGAACGCAGCATCCACAAGAAGTGACGTCAGTACGAGTAATGTAGCGAGTATGTAAGGCATGAATAATAACATACGAGGGATAGATAGCATGAATAATAACACAAAAGAAATATAGAGCATATCGTGAGATAGAAGAGCAACCTGTACATATGAGTGCCTTTTGGCGGGTACCATGCATGCTTAGTGTTGCGGAACGTGCAGCCCGGTCCACATATAGTCATATATACATACATCCATAGTAATACTTTATTTGAAAAACATTTCTGTTTCATATATATATATATAAAATAGAACATATCATATTGTTGAGGCGTCGACTCCGATCCATTTAACCACATATATCCCGCGTCCGGGCATCCCGCGTCCGGGATGATATCATGTCATATACAGATACATGTATCATGTGCATATCCCAGCGTATATAGCGCTCTGGCCTTTTTTCCCATATTCCCCATATACATATACATATATCATGTTCATGTATCATGTGCATATATATTTTGTTCATGTATCATATACATATATCATGTAAGCTGCATGTAGGAGAGCCCAAGGAAAGTTATGTCTCTATCGGAGTGACGTAAGGTCGGTAACCTCCGATTATATTATGGAATAATCATCATGGCTTTGTCTCACCTTGAAGGAACAATTATTATAAGATGAGACTAGCAACGAATAATAGAATTAAGGGAACATAGAATAAGATCATAAATCTCATAAGGCGTCACTTCATATACTTTGGAATCTTTAAAAATAGTCGTCATCCATGAATAAAATTGGGAAATCAAGAAATAACACAACATTCATATATTGTCATTGAAATCGTAAACTTGGAACCTTTAAACATGGAATCGTTCTCATAATAATTACCGTAGAAAGATATTCTCATTTTTTGCATCATTGCCATCATGATACAAACATGTCCATCCTTGTTGTCATAAGGGCTTTCAAAATCATAAACCTCTAGTTTGGGAAAAATACGGCATTTTGGAAAACAACTATGAATTGTTAGGAAAGGAATTATGCCTTGGAGTCATAAACATTTAACTTTTGAGAACAAGGAAGATATGGAAACATTTATGAAGCCATAACATCGGAATCATGCCTTTGAAAGAAAGGGACGAGCCTTAACATACCTTTTCCACCTCCTATTAGCTACGCTTATTTATCCAAGCTCGCAAGTCTACATATAAGAGGATTCACATAGTCATTAGACTCATCGTTATACGCTTGTCTTAGTCCTTCAAATAAATTCATTTATAATCTGCCGAAATTTCGGCAGCATCTCCCCTGTTTATATGCCTAGCCCGGAATTACAATTTAGCAACCAATCAACAACAACAACAATACCAACATCAACAACGCTATTATCCATACCAATATATGCCATAAATATCCCATACGATGTTTTTAAACATATGACAACAACATACACTTTCTTCCATCCCAATCAAGGAGTACAATCTCATTAACACACCAACAATGTTAGATACCATTTTTATACGCATAAATCAGCCCATCCACACGGCCACAACATGTTCAAAATATCCCATAAACACAACAACTACAACACAACACTTTATGACCTTTCCTCCGTGACTATTTTCATTTTCAAGGCTTGCTAGACCTTCAAATAAACTCAACATAAGAGATGGGATGAATAACATACCTTATACTTGCAGGAACTCAGCCACATCAATTTTCTCCAACGCCACACTTAAGTAGAAGCAAGAACAATCACCTTTCACGGACTGATTTGGTGTAATCGTGTTAAATTCTTGATTTATCGGACTATACGGTTTGGGGGAGGTGTGGAGAATTTTCTAGGACCTTTGAGAATGTTATTATGCTGAAAAAATGAGGTTTATGGGGTATTTATACCCCTGTTAGGTCGGTTCCACCGACTTCTTCACGTGGGGCCCGCGCAGCCCTTTTTGACAGCGTAGGGTCTTGCTATTAAAATGGCCGTAACTTTTGATCCCGACATCGTGTGAGGGCCCACGATCTATGGTTGGAAAGCTCTTTCATTTATCTACAACTTTCATTCTTTTTTTTTTTCAAATTGCAAACTTATAATAGCATTTTGGCCCCTCCAAGTCAGGTCATCCGAAAACGTATCTTTAAATCATCCTTTTGGAGGGCTTATGCCCGTATTTGGCTTAAGGGTCCTTCTTAGGACTTGCTCAACTTTCCATGCACTACTCATATATCCCTTCAAATTTCCTTTATAAAACTCCTGACGTGTGGGCCCCGCTTAGCTTACAGTAACGAGGGCTTTTCGTCAAGTGACATATGAACCGATTCACCCCATTTGGTCTCCACACATCATATATACATATGACTACACTCTTATGATATAACCTTCCTCCTTAATACCTTTATAACTTTACTCTTGTTCGGGCTTACACTAAGTTGTCTTCAGTCTAGGTAGCGCGAAATATTTCGGGGTGTAACATCCTTCCCCCCTTAGAAACATTCGTCCTGGAACGTTGCGGGATTGTCAACCCACTTAGTCCTCACGAAATCATCTTTGATTCTTTAGGACTTCTATTCTTCCTCTAGGGTCCGATTACCATTTGCTTAAACTATAACTTAGGTTAGTCTTTTCTCATTCTTCCTTAACTCTGTTATTGCCTTCAGTAATTTTTTTCCACTTTTTGTGTCTTCATGCACATGGTCAGAAATTAACTAGCTCCTCGCTCTGCCTCCATTATTGCAGTTTTGCTTATCGTGCCATGACTATTCATCGGCCTGTAAGTACTTTCTTTTTCTTGCTCCTTGTTTCCCTGCTAGAGTGCAATTACCTAGCTCATATACGGCGCACTCTTTGCGTTTACCTCTTCGGTACCATCTCGGCTACTCTTTTTGATATCTGTTGGTCTTGGACATACACTGTACCGATTTTTGGAGTCCATTAGTTAGGCTCTCTAATCCTTACATCCTGGTCGCCATCTCTTTTACCCTTACATTCCAAACGTTTACCCAGCATAACTGTGTCGCTAGTGAACCTAATGGTTATGTCTCTTTCCAAGGAAAGTTTTTACCATGATCCGAAATACGTATACACGCAATGTTTCTTCGCCATTTATTATCCTTCGCAGTCCAGTTACACCTATGGCAGACTTATCATCCGAGTTTAACTAATTCCATAGCTCGCAATATCTTTGAGATCCTGCTACAACTTTTTCTTAGCACAGAATTCTTACAGTTTACACTCTCTCTATCCTCGTTCAACGAGCCTTTATCCCTATTCTCGTTCATCGAACCTTTATCTATCTTTATGATGCTACGGCCGAGTGGTCTTCCACACGTGTTTTTTACATTTCATTCCATTTCTACCATGATTAAATCTCTCGATCTTCACATGAATTTTTATTCCATACCATTAATTTTCTAATCAATTGTGTCGACTCATCATCCTTGTTCTTTCTTCGATTAATAATCGGTTTCCTACCACCAATTCGTTAAAGTATCCTTCTTACTCCCATGGTTAAACATTTCCAGTTACTTTTCCTCCTAAATACTCTCCTTTTCCTTCGACCGACCCATTGGTATACCCCCTTGCTTTCATTCTTAACCTTCCTTGGGTTTCTTCTTCCTCGAGTACCTTTCTTATCTTGTTATTTGTGGCATCGGCTCTGAAGTTCGTGAAATATTCCTTTAAATGCGCAAATCCGTTCTATTCTTAGGTCATCATTTTGGAGAGCTTGTCCGAGGCAACCGTGTTAATTTGACCACACACTTATCCCTTTATATACCTTTCGAGAGCTGAAAATCTCTTAGCGTCGTTGCAAGGCTTAATTATTCTTTCTCTTACTCCACATTCCTTGTCATGGTCACTATCCATTTAGCCCCGCTTATCGAATTCTGTTCTCGAACTCCACATATTCCTCGTTTGTTCCATACTACCACACCTTATCCCTTTCACATGCCTACCTTTGAATTTTTACCCAAATAGTCTCGTGTTTTGCCCGTCGTCTCTCTCGGAGGCTTCACTCACTCATGTTTCTTACTTTTTACTTTCTTAACACTTAGATCTCCTTAAATTCCGTATTTTCACTTTCTTTCCTTTCCAAATGTCATCGCATTAGAACTCTCCAAACCTATCCGGTAGTGAAAGTAAATCAACTTACCTGGTAACGTTCTTTGGTTACTTGAACTTTATTACCCTGTTCGATTAATGCCTTCAAGATACCATAACGCCGGTTGCTGGGATACATATACCGGCTGATATCGCCATAAATGGGATATAATATGCATACATATGTACATTTTCTAACGCCTCGTTTGCAAGGTATTTCCAAGCACTACTTAAACTCATCCTAATTCTAGAGCTGTAATGCACTTTCTTTCCCTTCACCGGTCTAGTCTGCCTCGCTCTTCGCGACCTCTTAAGGTTTCCAACTACTCCGCACACTCTAATTTCCCTTGGTCTACTTTAGTTTCTTATCCATGTCTTATGTCTAAATTTATAGGACTTTTAGTACACTTCCCAGGGGGTCACCCATCCTCACATTTCTCTCACCCCAGCACGCTTAACCTTAAAACTCTAATGAAATCCGGTGCGTTAATGCTGGCATGATCACATCTACCTCACCGCGTGACCTTCACCGCATAATCTAGAGTAAGCTGAAGTCTTGACAGATTCCAAAACATTCTCATACTGCCTCTCCCTCCGAATTAGAAAGGATCTCTTACTCTTCTGATTACATAATTACTATTTTGTCCTTTCTCGCTCCTCAATATTCACCTCTCACCTATGCGTACGACTATCTTTCGTCCTGGATTTCCAGATTCCTAATAGTGGTGAAAACACCTTGGTCACCAACAGGCATAGACATCCCAAATCGTTTCATTTGGCTCGGGTTTCAACGCAATACGTTCAGCAATACAAGGAGCGATATATGATAGAGTAGAACCTAGATCAATCAACACATACACATCATAGGAGAATACCGATAGTGTACCTGTAGCTACGTCTAGGGAAGATTCAAGATCCTGCCGTCCCGCCAATGCATATATACGGTTCGGAGGACCGCCTGAACTGGGTGCCCCTCCTCTGCCTCGGCCACGACTTGCTGGAGCCTGGGAAGTCTGTCCAGGAGGGCGCATGGACGATGATGAACCAATTGCCGACCCGGCGGGCTGAGCTTCATCCCCCTCATTCCTCGGTGGGCAATCACGCATCAAATGGCCAACTCGACCACCGATAAAACAAGCACCTGTACCTGCGGACACTCTCCAGAGCGTGGCCTGCCACACCGAGTACACTGTGGTAGGGGTAGCATCGTCCTACTAGAATTAGCTCTATACTGGGACCCTGAAGCTTTGGCACTCTGACCTGGTCCTGAATAGGTAGGACGATCAAATATTCTACTCGCGAATCGAGGAGGTGCGCTGGCCGTTGATTGTCCTGAATACCTAGAATGCTACTGTGCCTATCCCCCTCTATACTCACTTCTAGTTTCAAAAGATTTGGCCCTTTTTCTGGGACCCCTATCAGAATAACGTTCACCTCTCTGCAGCTGCTGCTGTTCCTCCAGGTTTTGGGCGTGGGCCTGGATACAAGCGATATCCATTCCATCCTGGAGTGAAGCCGTCAAGAAATCCTTAACTAAATGTAGCCCCAACCTACTCACGAACCGATGCACACGATCTCCCATGTCGGCCACTATGGTTGGGGCATACCTGGCTAAAGAATTAAAACGGAGACTATATTCCCGAGCGCTCATATTTCCCTGTTTGAGATTCAAAAACATATCGGCTCAAGCCCGTCGAACCTTCGGTGGTAAGTAATGTCGCACGAATGCTTCGGTGAACTCTTGCCAAACTGGGGGAGGTGTATTTTCTCCCCTTGAAGATATCCAAGTGTTATACCACTGGACAGCTACATCTTGCAATCTATATGAAGCAAACTCTACTGACTCTGTATCCGAAGCATGTATTATCCTCAGTGTCCTCAACATCTCGTCTATGAAACCTTGCGGATCTTCCTCGGGTTTCGATCCATAAAACTCCGGAGGATTCAGGGTAATAAAATCACGGGCTCTTGCGCTCACCACCCTGTCTCCTTGGCCCGCCCCTTGCCACTGAGCTTGCGCGGCAACTAACTGGGTCAGCAACTGAATAGCTTCTGTTATCTCCTGGCCCGAAGCTGCTGGCGGTGGAACTGGAGGTACTGGGGCTGGAGCTGAAACTCCTTCCTGCTCTGCTGACACGGGTGGAGCATGAAAAGTCTGAGGAGGGGCTTTGCTATGAGACTCGCCTTCTTCTACCTCCGCCGGTGGCTCCCGTTCAACTCTTCTTCCAGCCACCGTCTTGCCCTTCTGGGCCGCCGTAGCTTTCCTCTTCACAGGCATTGCTGAAACCATAACACATGATTAAGAAAATAACATGGAAACCTGGTAACATGGCTCTATCGCACGATCTAGAGTACATCGAAGGTCATATTTCCTAAATGCCCTGCAACCTCCTGTTTATAAGTATGGCGCGCTTCACACCCATAAACAGGACTCTACTGGATACGGCTCGTAGACAACCCCTAGGACGAACTGCTCTGATACCATTTTTGTCACGACCCCACTAGAAGTCGTGACGGGTACCCGATACTACTATACCGAGCACCTCTTATCTCGCGTTCTACTCTTACTACTGAGTGGGCCATATGGACGATACCGTCATTGCTTTACTCAACACCGTCATCAATAGCATACTCGTAAACAAGTGTCAATAAGCTTTACTAACATATTATACAGCGACAGGGATGAACAAGATTGTGAAACAGCTGACTGTACACATCTGTCTACCAGCCTCTAGACACGATACATATATTCACAAGGAGGGTCGGGTTCTGCCGTGCCCAAATATGTACACAAAAGTAGTACCGATAAACTAAAGCTCCGGAACAACTGGAGAGCTCTCAATGTACCGCTGGTGGAGCTCCTAGGGATCGGACGCATCTACCTGCAGGCATGAACGCAGCATCCACAAGAAGGGACATCAGTACGAGTAATGTACCGAGTATGTAAGGCATGAATAATAACATACGAGGGATACATAGCATGAATAATAACACAAAAGAAATATAGAGCATATCGTGAGATAGAAGAGCAACCTGTACATATGAGTGCCTTTTGGCGGTTACCATGCATGCTTAGTGCTGCGGAACGTGCAGCCCGGTCCACATATAGTCATATATACATACATCCATAGTAATATTTTCTTTGAAAAATATTTCTGTTTCATATATATCGAAAATAGAACATATCATATGACTGAGGCGTCGGCTCCGATCCATTTAACCACATATATCCCGCGTCCGGGCATCCCGCGTCCGGGATGATATCATGTCATATACAGATACATGTATCATGTGCATATCCCAGCGTCTATAGCGCTCTGGAACTTTTTCCCATATTCCCCATATACATATACATATATCATGTTCATGTATCATGTGCATAAATATTTTGTTCATGTATCATATACATATATCATGTAAGCAGCATGCAGGAGAGCCCAAGGAAAGTTATGACTCTATCGGAGTCACGTAAGGTCGGTAACCTCCGATTATATTATGGAATAATCATCATGGCTTTGTCTCACCTTGAAGGAACAATTATTATAAGATGAGACTAGCAACGAATAATAGCATTAAGAGAACATAGAATAAGATCATAAATCTCATAAGGTGTCACTTCATATACTTTGGAATCTTTAAAAATAGTCGCCATCCATGAATAAAATTGGGAAATGAAGAAATAGCTCAACATTCATATATCGTCAATGAAATCGTAAATTTGGAACCTTTAAACATGGAATCGTTCTCATAATAATTACCGTAGAAAGATATTCTCATTTTTGGCATCATTGCCATCATGGTACAAACAT
Organism: Lycium barbarum; assembly: GCF_019175385.1. Taxonomy (NCBI): domain Eukaryota; kingdom Viridiplantae; phylum Streptophyta; class Magnoliopsida; order Solanales; family Solanaceae; genus Lycium; species Lycium barbarum. The sequence goes on along the minus strand of NC_083342.1, from coordinate 75,118,879 downwards.
GTCCATCCTTGTTGTCATAAGGGCTTTAAAAATCATAAACCTCTAGTTTGGGAAAAATACGGCATTTTGGAAAACAACTATGAATTGTTAGTAAAGCAATTATGCCTTGGAGTCATAAACATCTAACTTTTGAGAACAAGGAAGATATGGAAACATTTATGAAGCCATAACATCGGAATCATGCCTTTGAAAGAAAGGGACGAGCCTTAACATACCTGTTCCACCTCCTATTAGCTACGCTTATTTATCCAAGCTCGCAAGTCTACATTTAAGAGGATTTACACAGTCATTAGACTCATCTTTATACGCTTGTCTTAGTCCTTCAAATAAATTCATTTATAATCTGCCGAAATTTTGGCAGCGTCTCCCCTGTTTATATACCTAGCCCAGAATTACAATTCAGCAAACAATCAACAACAACAACAATACCAACATCAACAACGCTATTATCCATACCAATATATTCCATAAATATCCCACACGATGTTTTTCAACATACGACAACAACATACACTTTCTTCCATCCCAATCAAGGAGTACAATCTCATTAACACACCAACAATGTTAGATACCATTTTTATATGCATAAATCAGCCCATCCACACGGCCACAACATGTTCAAAATATCCCATAAACACAACAACTACAACACAACACTTTATGACCTTTCCTCCGTGACTATTTCCATTTTCAAGGCTTGCTAGACCTTCAAAAAAACTAAACATAAGAGATGGGATGAATAACATACCTTATACTTGTAGGAACTCAGCCACATCAATTTTCTCCAACGCCACACTTATGTAGAAGCAAGAACAATCACCTTTCACGGACTGATTTGGTGTAATCGTGTTAAATTCTTGATTTATCGAACTATAAGGTTTGGGGGAGGTGTGGAGAATTTTCTAGGACCTTTGAGAATGTTATTGTGCTGAAAAAATGAGGTTGATGGGGTATTTATACCCCTGTTAGGTCGGTTCCACCGACTTATTCACGTGGGGCCCGCGGAGCCCTTTTTGACAGCTTAGGGTCTTGCTCTTAAAATGGTTATAACCTTTGATCTCGACATCGTGTGAGGGCGCAAGACCTATGGTTGGAAAGCTATTTCATTTATCTACAACTTTAATTCTTTGTTTTTTTCCAAATTCCAAACTTATAATAGCGTTTTGGCCCCTCCAAGTCAGGATCATCCGAAAACGTATCTTTAAATCATCCTTTTGGAGGGCTTATGCCCGTATTTGGCTTAAGGGTCTTTCTTAGGACTTGCTCAAATTTCCATGCACTACTCATATATCCCTTCAAATGTCCTTTATAAAACTCCCGACGTGTGGGCCCCGCTTAGCTTACAGTAACGAGGGCTTTTCGTCAAGTGACATATGAACCGATTCACCCCATTTGGTCTCCACACATCATATATGCATATGACTACACTCTTATGATATAACCTTCCTCCGTAATCCCTGTATAACGTTACTCTTGTTCGGGTTTACAATAAGTTGTCTTCAGTCTAGGAAGCGTGAAATTTTTCGGGGTGTAACAGAAAATCTCAGGGGTGAGCTCGAAACTTCTGCCCAAGCCCCCGACACCCTGAATCAAAGGAATGCTGAGCTGACGGTCCAACTACAGAAAGCCCTGTCCGAAAGGAACCATGGCCATGATGATGTCGAAGTGGCCAGGGCTCGATCCGTGTTAAAAGTTTAGCACGAGAAATGAAAATCTCAGAGGGCTACTTTAGAAGAGGCTCGGGGTGGCATTGAGGACATTGCTTCCAAAATTGAGGAGGCGAGGGTTGTAGAGAGCACAGCTCTGAAAGTACTCCTTGAGAATAGCTTAGAGGATGACCCCGAAGGCTTTGGCTCTGATGGCTCGAATTCATTTTCGGAGGATTAGATAGGCTTAGAAAGCCTTTATATTTTCTTTTGAAATTTTTGTAAGTTCATCAAGGTCGGTCTTTGGCCTTCTATTTATTTAAAATGAAAACTTTGGTTCGACTTTATTCCGTCGGTATTTTCGTTCTCGAGCATTTTTCTGCTTTCAATACTTAACAGAATAAATTTTAATGATCCTACCTTGTCTGCGTACGAACTAGGCTTGAAGTTGAGTAAATATTTAACAGTTCTCATCTTAATGAAATTTCGAACCAACTTAATTTAAAAGTTTTAGGCTCGTTTTACACTGTGTCTTTTGTGCCGTGATTACCTTTTGAAGGCTTTTACGTAAGGGCCTTTCTTTGATGTTTGTGAATTCAGACATCTCCGAACCACTTCGGGCATATAAGTTTTAATTGCTTCTAAACTTTTTAGATTATTCGAAGTCTTTGCAATTTAGGCTTAGTTCACTATGACTTTAGTGCTTTTATTTTGTTTTGTCTATTTTGTGACGACAGTCCCTAGTCGAGGGTAGCCCGTGGACTTCAATGGTTAATTGCTCGGGAATTTTAAATGAATATTCACGCAAGAGCTGAAAAAGATTTCAAAATTGTTCCTCATTTCAAACATTTGTCTCGTACAAACAACTGTGGAGATTTATTTGATTTTTTCTGCCCTTGCCATAGCAAGTAAACTAGCCGGGCATGATTCATTCGATTGTTTGGCCCTTACAATAAATCCTAGAGCAGAAAATGTCAATTTATTTAGCCCTTAAGCTACTTTGGATTTTGACGAAGCTTTGTTGAGCTGACTCGAACTTGTTGAGGGTATGATAGTCCTCTCATGTTTGTGTCTGAAGTATGAGGAGTCAAACACGAATAGTCGATGCTGGGTAGTCCCCAGTCCGCAACACTTAGCTGTCCTTTGATATGTAAGTAGCACGTTGTACGTTGTTGCCTCGTTAAAAACCTTGTTGGAAAACCCACTTCGGGATAAAACCGAGCTAAGAGGAAAAGAGTGCAACATGTGTTTTCAGACCCAATTGACTATAATAACTTAGAAGAAATTCACAAAGGGTTAGCAGTCCGGACCTTAGCTATAGTATCTTTTCAAGTGTGCCACGTTCCAATTCATTTGCAGCTGCTGGCCATCTTCAAATTCTAATCTGTACGAGCCTTTACTAGTTATTTCGATTACTCGGTACGGCCCTTCCCAATTCAGACCCAACTTCCCATCGTTGGGATTTTTTGTGTGAAGGGTAACTTTCCGTAAAACTAAGTCCCCAACGTGGAAGTATCGAATATTTGTTCTTCTATTGTAATATCTTCCCATCTGTTGCTTCTGTACTTCCAAACTGACCAACGTAGTTTCACGAAGCTCATCCGTCAAATCAAGCTTTATATCCATGGCTTCGTCGTTTGATTCGTCCGTCACATACTGAAATCTTAAGCCCGGCTTACCGACCTCCATAAGAATTAAAGCCTCTGCTCTATAAACTAGGGAAAAAGGTGTTTCCCCAGTGCTCGACCTTGAGGTCATTCTGTAGGCCCAGAGTATCTCCGGTAAAATTTCCTTCTAGTTGCTCTTTGATTCCTACAACCGCTTCCTTAGGTTCTGAATAATGGTTTTGTTTGTTGACTCCGCTTGTCCATTCGTACTCGGGTGATACGGGGTTGACAAGATTTTCTTGATCTTCAAACCTTCGAGGAAGTTATTGACCTTATTGCCAATAAATTGTCAACCGTTGTCACATGTTATCTCGGTGGAAGTATCGATCCTATAGATAATGTGATCCCAAATAAAGCCGATGACATCCTTTTCTCTGACTTTTTTGAAGGCCTGCTCTTCAAACCACTTAGAAAAATAGTCAGTCATAAATAAAATGAATTGTGCCTTACCAGGGGCCCAAGGCAAGGCCCCGACGATATCTA